>NC_050606.1:235000-255000 GCF_013368585.1 Megalops cyprinoides
ACCTTGTGTGTGAGAGTGTGTGTGTGAGAGAGGTGTGTGTGTGTGAGTGTGTGTGAGAGGTGTGTGTGTGCGTGTGTGTGTGTGTGTGAGTGTGTGTGTGAGAGAGGTGTGTGTGTGTGTGTGTGTGAGAGTGTGTGTGTGAGAGAGGTGTGTGTGTGTATGTGTGTGTGTGTGTGTGTGTGAGAGTGTGTGTGTGAGAGAGGTGTGTGTGTGTGTGTGTGTGTGTGTGTGTGTGTGTGTGTGTGTGTGTGTGTGTGTGCACTCAGGCAGGCCCGTGGGAGAGAGTGAGTGCGAGTGTGTGGATGCATGTGTTTGTGTGCACGTGTGTGTGTGTGTGTGTGTGTGTGTGTGTGTGTGTGTGTGTGTGTGTGTGAGAGAGTGAGTGCGAGTGTGTGGATGCATGTGTTTGTGTGCACGTGTGTGTGTACACACCTCTAAATGTTTGGTGGCACTAGAGGTGATCCCACTGTTCTTTTCTGGCCAAATTTTATCACTGTCAAAAATGTCAGCTTTGAGAGGCAGAGAGTTCATTCAGAAAAAGAGGAATATTCAGTGTTGTCTCTCCCTGCCTCCCTCAGAACCCTGGGCTCCCCCCGGTGTGGGACACTGCGGGGGCGGGACCGGGCGAGAGGGGGAGGGAGGATCAGGACGAAGGCGACGAGGCCGACAGCTCTTACATTTCTGAAGCCCTTTCCAACCACTTCTACCCCAGCAACGGCGTTCTGCGGCCCAAACCTCACTCCAACGCCATCCTAATCCACCCCAGGGGACAGATAGTGTAGAGGACAACGAAGCCCCATCTCCACCCTAAACACAACAGACAATCCCCATCCTCCACAGCCAAAACCCAACAGCCAATCATTATCCTTCCCCCTAATCCCAGTACTCTCCTCCTCTGTCGTTGGAGTGAGATTACGAACAGACCTTCCTTTCCTATAGCGGCCTGCGTAAGCGCTTTCCGGGCAGCTTGAGCATCACACGCAGAATCCCAGGAGGTGCAGAGGTCGCTGTCCAATCATGGCCCAGCAGCAGCTTCTCATCTGGACTGCATTCAATCTGCAGAACACGGCATAGCGGGCATCATGGGAGATGAGATTTTTCAGTGTGTCTGTGGAGCTCTGGACTCCACCTCCCATCAGCCATTTTGCCAAACATGTGACTCTTTGCCAGGTGCGTTCCCTGCCCAGCGGCTGCGGTGTGCGTGTCTGAGAATGACCCTGGCGCCACGGCAACAGCCCTCGCACTGCAGAAAAAGGAAGCAAAGTATAGTAAAGATGGATGTTTGCATGTGAACAGTGAATATTCTTATCAAAAGTCAAAAGTGCAGCTTATGACATACAATTTAAACTGGTTATTAAATCTTAAGATATAGTTCACACAGAAAAACATCTGATGTCTCAGCAAATGTGGGTGGTTTTCAGGAGTAAAACCCAGACCACTGTAGCAGCTTTGGGTTCAGTCCTCTTATGATGTTTATAAAAGTAAATATCTGTACTGTGTGCGGTATTACAATAGGCAGTTATTTTGTGATGTTTACTTGCATTATTTGTGATATAACAATTATATTTTTGATAAAGATCAGTGTATGTCAAGTATGAATTTCTTTGGATTGTGTCCGTTAAAGTCACATTAACATGTCTGACACCATACTGTTTCTGTGTCGGGTGCAGAGGGTTAGTGGAGGGTTAACGTAGGGTTAGCAGGAGGTTAGCAGAGGGGTAGCAGAGGGTTAGCAGGGCTGAGTGTGTGTGTGTGTGGTTTAGTGTGTGTGTGTGTGTGTTGTGTGGTTTAGTGTGTGTGTGTGTGTGTTGTGTGTGTGTGTTTGTGGTTTAGTGTGTGTGTGTGTGTGTGTGGTTTAGTGTGTGTGTGTGTGTTGTGTGTGTGTGTGTGTGTGTGTGTGTGTGTGTGTGTGGTTTAGTGTGTGTGTGTGTGTGGTTTAGTGTGTGTGTGTGTGGTTTAGTATGTGTGTGTGTGTGGTTTAGCTTCAGGGCCGCAGCTGAACACAGCTTCAGGGCCGCAAAACCGCAGTAAAACACAGCTTCAGGGCCGCAAAACCGCAGTAAAACACAGCTTCAGGGCCGCATACAGGGAGAAAACCGCAGTAAAACACAGCTTCAGGGCCGCAAAACCGCAGTAAAACACAGCTTCAGGGCCGCATACAGGGAGAAAACCGCAGTAAAACACAGCTTCAGGGCCGCATACAGGGAGAAAACCGCAGTAAAACACAGCTTCAGGGCCGCATACAGGGAGAAAACCGCTGTAAAACACAGCTTCAGGGCCGCATACAGGGAGAAAACCGCAGTAAAACACAGCTTCAGGGCCGTGCCAGAAGAGCAGGCGTGGAAACTGTCAGCGCGATACACCACCAGCGGTGTTCACAAGGTTCTGAAGCAATGATGACTAAAAGTTTTACATTTTTAAAGTAGAAAGTTTTTATTATACATACAAAAGTATTCACACTGTGCTAGAGATAGTAACACACAACGCTGCCTGTAGATGGTGTTTGTCTCAGAGGTGAAAGGTCACCAGCATGTTCGGTGATGTGCGGCCAATGCTCAGGTAATGTCCCTGTCAGTCCTACGCTGCAAACTGCAAACACCAGGGGGCGCTGAGATACAGATTCCCTCGGATATGAACTCACTCTGGTATCTGTGATTACTGCTCTGCTCATATGTAGTAGGGCAAGAGGCCTATTGTAACTACGGAAATCATTTTATTCCTTACACCATTTCAGCTGTCTCCATGGTGACACAGGTATGTGTATTTTTTCTTCAGTATACAGGCTATAATAACTGATCTGATTGTCCAGTAAAAGTTGAGTGTCTCACCCTCGGGGTGAGTGACAGTCTCTCATCTCTGTTCTGTATATTTGGTGTTTTATTGCCACAACTGTGACATGATGGTCAGCTTGTTCTGAATGTGAAATGAAAGCACTTTTAGAAGTGAGTGAGTAGCACCTGATGAGACCAGTTACACAAAATTCTTTTGCACTTTGGGTTTGGACTCCACAAATGCTTTGCCAAATTTCTTGTAAATATTTCATTTTCAATGACATACAATGTGATGTCTATACATTCAACACTGTTGAATGTTTTTATGAGACTGTTGCTGTTGGACCAAAATGTGAGTGACTTTTCTGAGGCAGTTCCTTCCTGTGTGCGCTGTACTGTATAGTGACATAACTTTGCTTAGTGAAACTCATTCTACAAACAGCACAGCTGTAAAAATTCACTCGAGTCCTTTACACTGTTATGTTATAATAATTATATACTTCTTATATACTTCTTTTCCCAGAGCCATCATTTTATTGACTTTTACCCACAAAAATTCACTTAGTTTTAAAATGAGTTTACAAAGTAAACTGGAGATGCAAAATCACAGGCCTTTGATGCATTCAGTCCTGCAGGCCTGAGGGTTCTCTTTCAGTTAGGGACAGACTCACACTCGCTCCATGTGGTGAGTGCACTTCCTGTCCAAATGATGACTTCAATTAAACAATTCAGAGCTGTGGAAGAGTGAAAACCAGCCAACAGTTTCTCTCAGTTCTGGAGCTAACCTGTAGTCTGGAAATGCATAATACCACCACTGTCAGAAGACAGAGACTAAAGCACTTACTTTAATCCTTTTCCTGCGCAAACTCAGACCTGTCAAAATGATACTGAAACAGAAAAACACTCACAAGCCAATAACATCCGAAAGATGCAGACCACAGACTGACCTCACCCCAATGTCAGTTTACTTTCTGCTGTGAACTCTCAGGTGTGTTTTGAGACTGCTCGACTGAGCAAAACGCTTCCCACACTGAGTGCACACGAATGGTTTCTCTCCTGTATGAATTCGCTGGTGTGTTTTAAGACTAGATTTCTGGGCAAAACTCATCCCACAGTGTACACAAATGAATGGTTTCTCTCCAGTGTGAATTCGCTGATGTGTTATAAGGTTACATCTGAGACTGAAACGCTTCCCACACTGTATACAGCTGTATGGTTTCTCTCCTGTGTGACTTCGCTGGTGTAATTTAAGGTGACTACAGCGATCAAAACTCTTCCCACAATGCATACAGCTGAACTTTTTCTCTCTGATGCCAGCTCTCCAATGACTTATCTTCCTTACTGCGTTTACTGTGCTGCTGCTCAGAGTATATCCACCCTCATACTGAGCGTCTGAGCTCAGCTCAGCTGCACTCTCCCTGACTCTCATTAGTTTTGCTGAGGGTCCGTGTAGCTGCTGCCTGGCCTGTAATGTCTGACTCTCTCTCTTCACTGAGGGCAGACGTCTCTCTCTGGTTTGACCCTGTTGTATTTCACTAATCAGTGATCCTGTTTCTTCACTCTGCAGATACCGTGTCTCTACCTCCTCATTTCTGGGTGCTGAACTCAACAGAGTGACTTGTGGTTGGGCAGCAAGAGATTCTAAAGAGCAGAGACTGTTAGCAGAAGCTGCATCTGCAGCAGGGGCATGCTGAAGCTCTGTGTGAACCGGCAGACTCTGTGAGTATTGCTCTGTAGCATTATCACAAACTGGATCATCAGTCTCTATGTCACTGTCGCCTGGTGTGAAGGAAGTCCACAGCTGACCGTCTCTCTCGTACGTTACATACTCAGAGTCCAGATTGTTCAGTCTTCCTACACTGTGTTCACATCCTGTCTGACTGAGTCTCTGGGCTACATGCTCTTCCTCTTGCTCCGCCTTCACCACAAACTCCAGTCCACTGAGGTCTTCCTCCTCTGGATCTTCTGCAGGTGTGGGCTGTGTCACCTGTTCTTCTGCAGGTGTGGGCTGGGTTACATGCTTTTTTGGGTGTTCTGCGGGTGTGGGCTGTGCTACTTGCTCCTCAGCAGGTGTGGGCTGTGGGTCCCTGCTCCACAAGTTGTCTTCCAGTCTCTCCTCCTTGATAAGTAGTGATTCAGGCGTGTTCTCCTCTGTGTCTGCAGACTGTAACAGAGGAGTGAGGTGATCACTCTCAATGGCCCAGAACTGAGGCCTCCAGCTCTAAAACACAGTCTGACAAACAGCACAGGTGAACTGACCTCCTCCCTCATGACGGACTGCAGAGGAGTGCTCTCCTCTTCCACAGCGGTGGACTCTCCATCTCTCCACACACCAAAGCTCCACTCCTGCTCAAACTCTCTCTCTACAGGGGACGTACATTCCTCCCCTGAGAACAGTGGCAGAGGAAGCATATATTCTTAATTATTTCACAGTTTTCAGCTTAAATAACTGAAATGAATAAATGTACTCAAGGACAGCTCTGGCTACATCCTATCAAAACAGATTCTTCATCTTGATTAGAGAATGTAAACACCGAGTTAAAATAAATGAATGGGAAATTTGCTGCATATTTTCAGTAAAAACATCATTCATATTAATTAATTGATCACAAACCTGAACTCAGCTCGAGGCCCCCAGGTGTCACCCTGGGTCGTCTCGCGGCCCGCAGCTCGCGCTCCATCAGCTTCAGTTTGGTCTTCAGCGCTTCGTTCTCCTTCTGGTATCGGTACATTTCCAATCGCAGCACCGCGCAGCTGCCGTCCACCAGCTTGCTGATTTCTGCCACCGCCGCTTTCGCTAATACCTCCATAATGGAGGCCAGCTGTTTTGGAAAAGAATCGCACCTCATTGTAATTTCTTTGAAGCTGAACCGAACACCAGAGTCTATTTTGGCGTTTTATGCATCAGTTATGTATAACTCCGGCCGCCCGACGCTGAATTCACTTCCGCACAGCTGATGGGACGGTGTGGTGACGGAGCGGATTACCGTAAACTCTGGAAACAGAGCGCAGCTGAAGGCTGCTGGTGTCCAACGGTGCGCCTCACACACGCCGCTGCGCGGAAGAACGATGTGCGTGAATAATATTTAGCGAAACTACACCCAGTATTCCGTGCAATAAGCCGAGGCTCGGAATGATGTTCGTGCTTCTTCGTGTACAGACCCAGCTGGATTTTTCCGTTCCTGTGCCTTTCCGCTACTGAACACAGAATGTAACGCGCAAACAGGGGTGGCATACCGTAAGCGGTATTCAATGATCTGACGTGACAAATAAATAAAAGATGTGGGTTAACACTGGCTTTTGGAGCGCCGCTCCAGTCAACAGTTTGCAGGAGCATTGCAGGAAAAACACTTTTCTTCCAATGACAACAAAACATTTTTATTCCTAAAACAAGAAACAGACATGCATAAATAGCACTGATCAAATGTAATGGCACTGAAAGCACATTGGTCTAATAAAATGAGTTCCAACAATATCAGATGATTGTTTAACCATCATACAAAGTCCATTTTGGCACTGGAGACATTTACATGTGACTTCTTGTCAAACGGTACTGACCTCGGGGTTCAGGCGGTTAAGCTAAAAAGAAAAACGCCGCGCTGTTTACAGTCGCAATGTGAAAATGTCCGATCACAGGCGCTCTTTACACTATTCTCTGCCCAGCAGCAATCATAACCCTTTACTCCCGTGATCTTTTCCGCTCATGATCTTTACTGTCAGTGCGCTTTGAGTCAATGCAGCACGCAGTTTCCAGCTTGCCGTGAGTACACAGTCTCTAAGCTAAACCCGGTGCGAATAAGCCTGGCTACATTTGCAACCAACACATTACAATCTGAAAGTGAAAAATCCGCACTTTAACTGTTGCTAGGTTACTAACTACACGCCCATGATCCGTACTGAAAGCTGAAGAGCTATTCGACAACTCCTTAAAGAAGAATCACCACCTGCCTGGCTCGCGTTCTTTTAAAGTACAGTTCAGATAATTACATCAAGTGATTACAGAGAGTGTTATCATTACTGAGGGTTGACTCAGGCTAAACGATCTGTTATTAAGCTGCAAACAGGCCATGGCCACCTTCTGTAACCCTGTTCCGTTTAAAATGATATTATGTGTGCATGATGTCACTGCAGCTATGCATGTGGGCTTCAGAAATCCTCAAACAGCCTTGTCCTATTCATATGAAACATTAGAGAAAATATTAAGTAACAGAAATGAGGTTAATTCAAAGGTACTGACATCAGGACTGCAAAGTTTTTGTTCTCTTTAAGCTTTGCACATGTTGCTATTATCTGCTGCAATGTTGCCATTTCTGTCCAGGGCGGCTCATTTCTGCTGTCACTGTGGTGCGAGCCGAGAGGGTTTCACTCTCAGGTGTTCTGTCAGAGAGCAGCTGTGCACCCTCTCTATACAGGTACTGCACGCAGTGAAACGGCGTCTCTCCAGTGTGGATCTTCTGGTGTGATTTCAGACTGGATCTCTGGGTAAAAGACTTCCCACACTGCATGCAACGGAAAGGTTTCATTCCGCTGTGAACTATGGCATGCCGTATAAGATTACTCTGCTTGGAAAACCTCTTCCCACACTCAGCACAGCTGTACGGTTTCTCGCCCGTGTGACTACGGTGATGCTCCTTGAGATGACTGAAACGAGTGAAACTCTTCCCGCAATATGCGCAACAGAACCGTCTCTCTCCTGTGAACGCTCGATAGCTCTTCCTTTTCTTTTCCATGTTGAAACTGTTGCCGCTCAGAGAATATCCACTCTCATACTGAGTGTCTGAGCTCAGCTCAGCTGCACTCTCCCTGACTCTCATTAGTTTTGCTGAGGGTCCGTGTAGCTGCTGCCTGGCCTGTAATGTCTGACTCTCTCTCTTCACTGAGGGCAGAAGTCTCTCTCTGGTTTGACCCTGTTGTATTTCACTAATCAGTGATCCTGTTTCTTCACTCTGCAGATACCGTGTCTCTACCTCCTCATTTCTGGGTGCTGAACTCAACAGAGTGACTTGTGGTTGGGCAGCAAGAGATTCTAAAGAGCAGAGACTGTTAGCAGAAGCTGCATCTGCAGCAGGGGCATGCTGAAGCTCTGTGTGAACCGGCAGACTCTGTGAGTATTGCTCTGTAGCATTATCACAAACTGGATCATCAGTCTCTATGTCACTGTCGCCTGGTGTGAAGGAAGTCCACAGCTGACCGTCTCTCTCGTACGTTACATACTCAGAGTCCAGATTGTTCAGTCTTCCTACACTGTGTTCACATCCTGTCTGACTGAGTCTCTGGGCTACATGCTCTTCCTCTTGCTCCACCTTCACCACAAACTCCAGTCCACTGAGGTCTTCCTCACTGTGTCCACACCTGCGCTTCTCACTGAGCTCCTCTGGATCTTCTGCAGGTGTGGGCTGTGTCACCTGTTCTTCTGCAGGTGTGGGCTGGGTTACATGCTTTTTTGGGTGTTCTGCAGGTGTGGGCTGTGTGACCTGCTCTGCTGGACCTTCTGAATGTGGGGGCTTTTTCTCCTCTGGATCTTCTGCAGGTGTGGGCTGTGTCACCTGTTCTTCTGCAGGTGTGGGCTGTGCTACTTGCTCCTCAGCAGGTGTGGGCTGTGGGTCCCTGCTCCACAAGTTGTCTTCCAGTCTCTCCTCCTTGATAAGTAGTGATTCAGGCGTGTTCTCCTCTGTGTCTGCAGACTGTAACAGAGGAGTGAGGTGATCACTCTCAATGGCCCAGAACTGAGGCCTCCAGCTCTAAAACACAGTCTGACAAACAGCACAGGTGAACTGACCTCCTCCCTCATGACGGACTGCAGAGGAGTGCTCTCCTCTTCCACAGCGGTGGCCTCTCCATCTCTCCACACACCAAAGCTCCACCCCTGCCCAAACACTCTCTCTACAGGGGGTGTATGTTCATTGCAAACATTGGGGGAACAAGCAGAAATATCAATAACAAAGATTATTAGACTAACAATAATGATACATTTCAATAATAATACATTTCCATTTATTGGTACTAATAATAATGTAACACACACACACAAAACAGGCAGCGGACCGCCCCGCACCTGCTTTTCTCCGCCGCGTCCTGATAATCTCCCTCTCCAAGACGTGCAGTTTCCTCTTCAGCGCCTCGATCTCCCTCTGACTTTGCGACATTTCCAAACGGACACGTCTGCTAATTTCAGCCACTGCCGCTTTACCCAATATCTCCATGATGGACACCAATTGTGTCTGAAAAGTAACATTTTTGATGGACATTTTTAATGACGATATCAAAACCTGTGTTAAAAATCCCTGTACGGACAGTTAGGGAGACCGAAATGACAAAGACGTCAGTTTGTCGCCTGGTCTTGCTGAGCTCCCCGTCGCTGATCAGCTGCACGGTCTATTTCCGCAAGCGGAGTGAACGAATCACCGTAAACATTAGAAAATAATCGCACCCAAATGATGACTTGGCGACAGGACTGTTCTGAACCCCGGAAAGGTCCGTCCTCATGCACCCGACTGGTTTACCTTCATATATTCACGACACATTACTCGCGTGCACAACACAATAGCTTGTTTCCATGACAGCTGCAGTACAGCTTAATAACGCATCTGCAAGAGCTCCTTCCCTCTTAACCCCATACACGGATGACCAACTGCTGCTGTACTTCGTGCCTACAGAATGCTCCACGCGGGAAAGACAGCAGTCAGTTATGATTATCAATATTGCCCGTCCATGATAACAGACTTCGTGACTTATTCAACCGAGAAGCAGGAGTGTGAAAGTGGATAAAGAAATTAGTAAAGATATTACTTCGCAGACGATTGATATGTCTTCATAACGTGATTACTTTGCTATGTACAAATATGTGACTAGCATCATTACAAAGCTCCGGTTCCGCTCTTTCTTGTGATATGTATGTCCATATCTATGCAGTGATGAGTTCAGGAGTAATTCAAACAAGAGTAATGGGTGTGGAGATGGATGCAGAGCTGTATGCAGATTGTAACTATGATTAAATCTGATGTAAATTCAAAATTATTTTTCTCGCCAACAGTTTGAGGCATAGACAAGCAACTAGCATCCTTAGCGATGAATACTTCGCGAGCAATTCAACCGAGAAGAAGGGATGTGAATTTGGACCTAGGCTGCGTCTGTCGGGCTGTAAGACATTTTTAGTGACAATTGCAAGTGACAAATAATTTTTTAAAGATTTTTCCAGAGACCCCCCAACATTTTGCTGTTGAGGCTTTCAGGGGGTCTCAAGTGTCAATCAAGGGGTCTCGGACACCCGAGACCCCCTGTTTTTCGCACCCTGGGTGTGGGAGATTGTAGGGGTGGAGAAGATATGCTAAAGATTTGCTTTTTTCTAAAGGTTCAAGGCAAGGGTGAATGTTGCAGTAAATGTGAAATTCATAAAAATTTGACCCAAAATACAAAGGACACCATGGATCAGCATTAGGGCTACAGCAGACTTCTAGTGATAGTATCATGTCTTTCACTTACTGTACTAGAAATTAAATGCATCTGCAGACTTTTTGTTGTACTATAGTATACCTCAGCTGTCATGAGGCATATTGCAGCATTTCAGATTTATTTGTTTGGTATTACAATATGTACTGTAAACTTGACTTTTTTGCAATGCAGCACTAATCTATGCAAAAACAGGATACAGCAACACATAATACATGCATTTTACAATGCTTCAAGTTGTTTCTGTTTTTAGTCCATTGTACTTTGAGTGACACAGTAGTCTTGCTGGGAGAGAGCATTTGCTATAGTTATGGCAGCACAAGTCACTTTTGGGTGAATTATGAAGTGTTTTGGTGGTTGTAGTGCATATTGCATGAAAGATTAACTGATGTGATGCTCCTTGAGATGACTGAAACGAGTGAAACTCTTCCCGCAATATGCGCAACAGAACCGTCTCTCTCCTGTGAACGCTCGATAGCTCTTCCTTTTCTTTTCCATGTTGAAACTGTTGCCACTCAGAGAATATCCACCCTCATACTGAGTGTCTGAGCTCAGCTCAGCTGCACTCTCCCTGACTCTCATTAGTTTTGCTGAGGGTCCGTGCAGCTGCTGCCTGGCCTGTAATGTCTGACTCTCTCTCTTCACTGAGGGCAGACGTCTCTCTCTGGTTTGACCCTGTTGTATTTCACTAATCAGTGATCCTGTTTCTTCACTCTGCAGATACCGTGTCTCTACCTCCTCATTTCTGGGTGCTGAACTCAACAGAGTGACTTGTGGTTGGGCAGCAAGAGATTCTAAAGAGCAGAGACTGTTAGCAGAAGCTTCGTCTGCAGCAGGGGCATGCTGAAGCTCTGTGTGAACCGGCAGACTCTGTGAGTATTGCTCTGTAGCATTATCACAAACTGGATCATCAGTCTCTATGTCACTGTCGCCTGGTGTGAAGGAAGTCCACAGCTGACCGTCTCTCTCGTACGTTACATACTCAGAGTCCAGATTGTTCAGTTTTCCTACACTGTGTTCACATCCTGTCTGACTGAGTCTCTGGGCTACATGCTCTTCCTCTTGCTCCGCCTTCACCACAAACTCCAGTCCACTGAGGTCTTCCTCCTCTGGATCTTCTGCAGGTGTGGGCTGTGTCACCTGTTCTTCTGCAGGTGTGGGCTGTGTCACCTGTTCTTCTGCAGGTGTGGGCTGTGCTACTTGCTCCTCAGCAGGTGTGGGCTGTGGGTCCCTGCTCCACAAGTTGTCTTCCAGTCTCTCCTCCTTGATAAGTAGTGATTCAGGCGTGTTCTCCTCTGTGTCTGCAGACTGTAACAGAGGAGTGAGGTGATCACTCTCAATGGCCCAGAACTGAGGCCTCCAGCTCTAAAACACAGTCTGACAAACAGCACAGGTGAACTGACCTCCTCCCTCATGACGGACTGCAGAGGAGTGCTCTCCTCTTCCACAGCGGTGGACTCTCCATCTCTCCACACACCAAAGCTCCACTCCTGCTCAAACTCTCTCTCTACAAGGCGTTTTCCCACTAAGGGATGTAACATAATGGTTAACACTTGAGGAATCTGTGAGCAAACTAAAACAATTTAAACAATTGATCTAATGTATTACTAACTAGGCTACATGAGCATAACTACATCTGCACAAAAACAGGTTGTGGTTCAAATTACCACTTGAAATATTTGTCCTTAGTTTTGAAGGACAAATGTAAGGAAGTGCTAAGTTCTCTA
Source organism: Megalops cyprinoides (assembly GCF_013368585.1). NCBI lineage: Eukaryota > Metazoa > Chordata > Actinopteri > Elopiformes > Megalopidae > Megalops > Megalops cyprinoides. The sequence goes on from NC_050606.1 coordinate 246,948, forward strand.
CAAAGTCACAGGAATAGCATATCCCAAATGATGGGTTCTGCATGCTGATGTGTCAAAGGGATGACCTAAAGCAAATACAGTGAATGAAAAAAAAAAAAAAAAAAAATATATATATATATATATATATTAAATTCACCAAAAACTTGAACTCCAACAGATCGAGTGTTGACAGAACTCTCTCGCGCTGCTTTTCCCTTTTCCCGTCCACGCGCTGTCCTTAGCTCGCGCTCCATCAGCTTCAGCGAAGAGTTTGCCGATTTCTCCTACCGCTGAGTTTGTTAATGTTTCCATAACGGTGGCTATTTGGGTGCGGAGATGAACATCAGGCGACTCCACAGCACCGCGGAAGGTCTGGAGTGCAATAAAGTAAAATATTCTGTAACTTTTCCTCCGGCCAGCTGACTGCGCGGCGGCCATGTCAATCAGCAGCCGCGACCTCGCGTTACTCAGACCGAGCATCCTGCACGACACTTTCTTTCCGGACATTTTAGGGGACTGTTGTGACACAATAATTTACCGTAAAGACCCAGATCCAAGCGCAAATGTTTTATGTTTGTCATGACACATATGCTTGCGTTAATATTATTTTTATTACAGGTCACAAATGATACACTGAAATAAATTACAAAAATCAACTGTATATACATACATAGTTAAACTATTTAAAACGAAGAGTCAGAAACTACTTCTTGTTTCCTCCATGGAGTGGCAGTGGAGGCAAAACGGTGACAGGATCTTCCTTGAACACTCAATAACGAATGCATACTCTTAATCAATCAAACCTGGGACATTCCGCGGGATATGGAGCAGACCGGCAGAGGAGAGATCAGTGCGGTACACTAAATTACTCCTAACTCCTCATAACGGTCAAAGGACACATCTCTTATTTGCTTTGGACTTAGGACCCAAACTTGAGGAGAATCAGGGGAACGTCAGAGATGTCTCAGAGTTAGGAGCTCTGATTCTGTGCAATATTTCTCATGAATGTATGAGTTCACTTGTTAATCACATGGGCGCATCTCTGTGCGCCACAGAACACTGCGAACCCCTGTTTATTCCGAGAGGAACACTCCGAAATTCAGCACAACACAGGCGGAACCTGACCCTGCAGAGACTCGCCCCAGTGCTGCCATCTAGTGAGGAACACTCCGAAATTCAGCACAACACAGGCGGAACCTGACCCTGCAGAGACTCGCCCCACTGCTGCCATCTAGTGGTACAGTTTAACACCATTCCTGATACAAACAGACTTGCAATTACAAGATACTTTGAACAAAACTCCTAAAATATGGCATATGCCAACACTTACACCCATAAGTCACTTTGAATCACATTTAATAGGTAGTATGACAGCATTCCGTTCCTCTCCTCTGTCTATCCAATAGTGTCTTTGCAGGCTACTGTACCAAAATCCTTTCCCTGAAAGTATGTATCTTATAAGGTGTTTTTTTCTGGAATTACCTTTTCCATTTGACAGCATACTGACATGTATCACAGATATTTTAACTCAGTGCTTCATAACTCTGTCTGTGAAAACTGAGTGTTTCTCATGGTCACGTTAATCAGAGTAACTCTTTCCAGAATTCATGCAGTTAGCTCTAGTCTACCCTTATCTCTGTAATCTGTCTTCCTCTCTATCCGTCTCTATCTAGCTAATCTATCCCTATATTCTAAAAAAAAAGCACTCTACACTAGTTTAGCACTTAACAGTATCTTACTGATCTCTTCTAATACTTCTCGATAACTACTCTTAGCATTGTGATGCGCTTATTTGGAAGTCACTCTGGATAAGAGCGTCTGCTAAATGCTGTAATGTAATGTAATGTAGTTTTGAATTGAATTCTCTGGTTTCGGGGCATTTGCACTGCAAGTTCAATGGTGTTCACAACATCACTGAAAGGACCTCTGACTCTGTTCCTGCTGCTGCTGGCAGCCCTCCGTGCCTTTTATGACTGGAGGACTCGTCTCCAATCTAACAGAGCCCATGAGGAGCAGAGACTTCAGAGCCATACTGAGGTAAAAAGTTATAAAAAATTATATTATATTACATTATTTTCTTATCAGATGCTCTTATTCTGAGGCATTTTCATATTCTGTATTTTACACCCCTTCATGCAGCAATCTCCATCTTGCACCCTACCCAGGGTAACACAGCGGTGCCCTGACAAATCCAGCAGTTCCGTTTAGGAACTGCCCCTTACAGCTACACCACACATCTCTCACTGACAGGATTCATTCAGCTCATATACTGACCACGTTATTTATCAAACTGGCATGCCATTTACGCTGTGATCATTGTACGTATTTTCACAGAATATGTTAACAATGGCTGAATATGCATGTGATTTACAATTTCAATATTTCTAATTAATAACCAAGGGCCTACTAAAATGAGCAATGTGTAGTAATTTTCATCCCAAGGAAGGAACAGGGGTGCAGAAATGTGGGTTCACAATGGCACCTCTTTTTGAAATCTATGCATGTGCTGCAATCTTCTTCCTCTTCAGGTGTAACACACCTTGCAAAGAATAAATTATAACTGACCATCTCATGAAATCTTCTGCGGTGACGAGAGACAGGTTTAGGTGGAGAAGCGTAACCCTGGCTTCAGTCAAAGAGGTACAATGCAGGAGAGGATCCATTCTAAATTACAATCACAATTATTCACAAGGTACATTACTTACATACTTATTCATAGAACACTAATAGTCATAAAACAAGACAGACATGTAGCATTAATAGAATGAAATAATGAAATAAGGACGATGGTGACATCAAAAGATTGCTTAGCTATTGCTGAAATGGTATTTTGGCTCTGTGGTCACTTCCACACCATTTTCTGAAGAATCCATCTGCAAATGGTCTCTGCTCACTTTCTGCCACGTATCCTCCAAGCACAGTCATGAGAATGTTGTGAGAACATATATACAATTTATTTAGGTAATTACAAAATGTACACTTATGTAACCTTATAATTACAAAATGTTCAGAAATATATGCAACCCTTAACTACAATTCTAAGGCATTTTACGTGACTGACATTTTTCACAAACTATTCCTACTGGTTTAGAAAAGCAAGGGTTGTTCAGCTAAGAATGGCTGCAACAAGGCCTTGCTTTCCTATTCACCCACACATGCACCATTCAGGCGTAACTCCACATAATTCTCACACTTCTGTATAATAACCAATGTTTATATCTGCTTATGGCTGTTGTGCAGTTGGAAGCTGAATTATTTTTGTCATGCGTACAAACTCATAAAATACTAGTCACAAACATTTCTGAAATGAAACACTGTAAATCTGTTAATAATTTTGCAAATATCTCTACATGGTTCACACTTTCCAAATTTAAGAGAAAGAAAGGGGCAAAACTGTTTTAATAGCCTTAAATAAACCCAATCCAAGTAAATTCTGACAGCTGCTCAATATTCTCTCTTGTGTTTTTCCATGACTATTGTCAGCAAATTATTTCCTTGTTCAAACTAGTTTATTTCTGCTATGAATTCTCTGGTGAGCTTTAAGAGTACTTAACTGTGAGAAACTCTTCGAACATTCACTACAACTGTATGGTTTCAATCCTGTGTGAACCCTCTGGTGCACAACAAGATTATGCTGGTGAGTGAAACTCTTCCCACAATGTGTGCAGTGGTATGGTCTCTCGCCTGTATGAATTCTCTGGTGAGCTCTAAGATTAGATCCCTGAGCAAATCTTTTCCCACACTGTATGCAAACAAATGGTTTATTCCCACTATGAACACTCTCGTGTTTTACAAGATTACCTCTGAGACTGAAACTCTTCCCGCACTGTGTACAGCTATACGGTCTCTCTCCCGTATGACATCGCTGATGTTTTTTAAGATAACAGGAATGAGAGAAACTTTTTCCACAATATGTACAACTGAACCGCTTTTCTCCTGAACCAGCCCTCCTTAAGGCAATCTTTTTTTCCATGTTGAAACTGTTGCCACTCAGAGAATATCCACCCTCATACTGAGTGTCTGAGCTCAGCTCAGCTGCACTCTCCCTGACTCTCATTAGTTTTGCTGAGGGTCCGTGTAGCTGCTGCCTGGCCTGTAATGTCTGACTCTCTCTCTTCACTGAGGGCAGAAGTCTCTCTCTGTGCTCAGCCTGCTGTGTGGGAACCATGTCTGACCTGAGCTCTTCACTGCAATCAGAGTGCTTCTCAAACACCTTATCAAATATGTGAGCACTTGGTCTTCCAAAAGAGCAGAGACTGTTAGCAGAAGCTTCGTCTGCAGCAGGGGCATGCTGAAGCTCTGTGTGAACCGGCAGACTCTGTGAGTATTGCTCTGTAGCATTATCACAAACTGGATCATCAGTCTCTATGTCACTGTCGCCTGGTGTGAAGGAAGTCCACAGCTGACCGTCTCTCTCGTACGTTACATACTCAGAGTCCAGATTGTTCAGTCTTCCTGCACTGTGTTCACATCCTGTCTGACTGAGTCTCTGGGCTACATGCTCTTCCTCTTGCTCCGCCTTCACCACAAACTCCAGTCCACTGAGGTCTTCCTCCTCTGGATCTTCTGCAGGTGTGGGCTGTGTCACCTGTTCTTCTGCAGGTGTGGGCTGGGTTACATGCTTTTTTGGGTGTTCTGCAGGTGTGGGCTGTGCTACTTGCTCCTCAGCAGGTGTGGGCTGTGGGTCCCTGCTCCACAAGTTGTCTTCCAGTCTCTCCTCCTTGATAAGTAGTGATTCAGGCGTGTTCTCCTCTGTGTCTGCAGACTGTAACAGAGGAGTGAGGTGATCACTCTCAATGGCCCAGAACTGAGGCCTCCAGCTCTAAAACACAGTCTGACAAACAGCACAGGTGAACTGACCTCCTCCCTCATGACGGACTGCAGAGGAGTGCTCTCCTCTTCCACAGCGGTGGACTCTCCATCTCTCCACACACCAAAGCTCCACTCCTGCCCAAACTCTCTCTCTACAGGGGACGTACATTCCTCCCCTGAGAAGGAGGAAAAGGAGCTGGGGTTTTACACAGTTTACAATTTTAATAACTGTAAAATTATTACAATTATTAATACCCCCACCTTGCCATTTTAAGGCAAACCACACACCAGCTGAGGTGGATTTTATTCTGTGAAGTTTACCTAATTACTTTAATTATGTTAATTTGAATATTTTTGCTTCCCAGTAAACTTGCTAATCACTTGTTTACGACGGACATGTAGATGAGACTCACTGCCCATTGGCGGTGCTTACTTAAAGTACCGAGCTTATTATTATTTTATTCGATTCAATTTTATTTGTATAGCGGTTCTTATAAGAGATTTTTCGACATTATGTGGAAATACTTAACGATCACTGGGCAGATGTGCTGATGTTTAAATAACTCAGAAAACGGTCACCTCATTTTTGAACAAACTTGGCAGTTAAATCAGAATCGGAACATTTGGAAATAATGCCACAAACAGGACAGTCCGCGAGTTATGAAAAGTGTAGAAATGTGACATGCAATAGGAAACCAATGTGCAAATACGTCTTTGTTTAGATTTCCTATTAACAGGTTGTCAGCAAACAAGACACATTTTTCATGTGAAATGAAAACGTTTCGGAGCCCAGTTTAAAGCTGTCCCTCTGAGCTGCGCTCTCACGCTGACATGCCCTCACCTGGCAGACGTGCGCGGCCGCGCAGCTCGCACTCCAGCCGCCACAGTTTGCGCTTCAGCGCTTCGATCTCTCTCTGACTCTGAGACATTTCCAAGCGCAAAAGTGCGGTGCCATCCTCTACAAGCTTGCTAATTTCGGCCACCGTTGCCTGAGCTAATATCTCCAGGATGGGGGATAACTGTGTTTGAAAAGTAGAGCACTGCGATTTCTTCCGCTGCGACATCACTGTGTCTTTTTTCGAACAGCGACGCTTTACAGATTTCACGTAAAACAAAAGGGTCAGCGCACAAATTAATTATAAATTTGACGCTGTTCAGACGCCAGACAAATTCTCTGCTACGTTATGCGGCGGGCAGAGGAACTGTACACGGTCTACGTCCGGGCTACTGCGGAGATATTACCGTAAACACCCTATAACACTGGCGCTCCTGGTTGCGCTGTCACGTTGGTGCATATGGGCATAGCGGAGTGTGGGCATCCATTGCGCGGGGCACAAGACCGTGCAGCAACATTTGGGTATTTAGTGTTGGATCGCAACGGTATCTTATGCAGTCATTCGAGAGTAAGAATTATGCGCGTATGAGACTCCAGACGGACGGACACAGGAATAATGCACAGAAAAGTAGGTTCAAGCTTTTTGCGGAACACAGAACTGTGGCAATTACTCCAGAAACTACATCTAAACTAAAGCTTACACTTCGAATTATTATAGCACACTACAAATTATACTTATTGCACTGAAGCATATGGTCTTGCATATCACTTCTATAATATACTGAGGAATGAGGCCCGTTGGCTGTTCTCAGACTGCTGCTCCTCGCTGTTTCTTCCGTCTCCACTCTGACGGAGTCAGACAAATTAATAATGTACAGGCAATTAGACAGACAGACTGAGATTTGCTATATGGCAGAAAAGGAGAATAAAGCACCATATGGAAAGAAAAGTGAAAGAAAAAGTAAAGAGTGGGAACAAAAACAGCAGCAGTGAAAAGGAAGAACATTTAAAATCATCTGCTTCAGTTATGGATTATGAGAGTGCGGTATCGTTTGATTAATTTTTATTTTTTGTTTTTGTCAAAACAGAAATTGCAGAAAAGCGCAGGACTGCGTCCCTCCAGTGTGAGAAGCTTCCTGGTCAGATGCCTCGAGACCAGGGCCCCCAGCCTCCACACGGCTCACCAACCAAGACCAGCTTTCAACCTAACGAGTCATCTCAAGAGCAAGATACCACAGAGAGAGAGAGAGAGAGAGAGAGAGACTCAGGAAGCCAGCAGGGGAAGTTGGGTGGTTTTTTGCGTCATCGCTGCTGCTGCTGGTGCCGGTGCAAAAAGAAGGTAAGAACACTCTTCTTTCACTCTTTCCGTTCTCGTCCTTTCTCCTCCCGAACTCCTCTCGAACCCTGTGCAGTACCGGGGTGTGGTGGGGGTGGCTGGGGGGGTGCTGTGCAGCAGGAGTTTGAGTGCCAGGACAGGGGGTGTTTCCAAGGCTCGACGTTGAAAGCGAGGCCTTCGGTCTCAGAACAGCTAAGATTGACTTCCGCTGTGGAGGAGAGAGAGTAGGCCGTGCAGTAGGGTGGAGGAACCAGGACGGAACCGAAGCAGAACCGGGGGGTCTGAAACCAACACCCCCCATCAGGCAATTGCACAAACCCCGGTGTCCCGCTGAGCTGGGGGGAGGGGGGGCACTCGGGGGCCACGAAACAGGACGGACCGTGATTAAGGGTGTGGCCTGTTTCTTTTTCAAATCTGTCATGAGGTGAGCTGGGGGAGGCACTGGGGAATCAGGCCTCCGCTGATCTGGGTCCAGCTGCGCATGAGGGTGTGGGGAGGTGCTTCTGTAGCCCAGCAGAAAGTCTGAAATCCAGCTGTATGGCCTCAATCACAGTCCAATCACTACTGTCCTTCCAGAGCCAATCAGCACAGGAGAAAGCGTCCAGCCACACTGCAGCACAGCACAGCGCACACTTCACCCAGAGCGATTGATGTGAGAGAGAGACATGAGGAGAGGACGCAGGAAAGGGGGCAGCAGGGACAAGGTGTTCGGCTGTGACCTGCTGGAGCACCTGGCAGCCTCCTGCCAGGACAGTGAGTACCGCTGACCACACGAGACTGTGCCTCACTGCCATCGATCCCTCCCGCTCTGCGCGTACCTCACTCACTCTACACACAGTCATTAAATAACATTTAATGTAAACTACTGCGTTACTGTGGTTATTAACCTCAGACTGCACCAGGTTAAACATCGTGTCACCTTCCAGTTCTATCTACTGCAACACCCTGAAATGGCAGTGATGTCATTTCATATTAATGATAATCTGTATGTATATATGGTGGCAGTGTAGCATAGTGGTTAAGGAGCAGGGCTCATAACTGAAAGGTTGCCAGCTTGATTCCCCACAGGGGCACTGCTGCTGTACCCTTGG
>NC_050606.1:257500-302500 GCF_013368585.1 Megalops cyprinoides
ACCACGCCATCATTGAGGGCACTGACAAGTACGACCCCGACAACACACCACCCGGCCACAGTGTTACCATAGTGACAACACACACTGTGCAGCAGCGTTACCATAGTGAACACTCACAGTGGTGAGCAGTGTAATCATAGTGAGCTCTGTAACACAGCAGCATGATACACCTGTGCTGTCCTTCATCTTCCTCAGGAGGAAGGGCTCTCTGAAGGGCAGGAAATGGAAGTCCATCTTCAATCTGGGAGGAAGACTCCATGACCCCAGGAGGAAGAACAAGGCCTCCAGCAAGGGTACGAGCCATGCCCCTCCCCTCCCCTCTATTCTCCCCCTCAGTGCCTTACTGAGTTTCACTGGGGTAACACGCGTATTGCCACGGTAATAATGCTTTCACTGTGGGAGCACTTGTTTTACTGAGTTATGCATTGAAAGATGGTTTTATTTTGATGTACTGTGAAGAAATGAGTTCATGCTTTATTGATATATTGAATGATTTTCCTGATGTGTTGAAATGTCCGTCTCTCTTTGCAGACAAAGAGAAACCGGTTCTGAGGCCAGCAAAGAGTATGGACTCTCTCAGTTCTGTGCCGTACTCTCAGGAAGGTACTCACCGTCCGCCTCCTCTCCTCTCTCCTCTCCCCTATGCTTCACTTCCTCCCACAGCTCTTTCCTCCCTATCTCCCTCTCTCTCTCTCTCTCCCTCTCTCTCTCCCCCTCTCTTTCTCTCTCTCTCTCCCCCCTCTCTCTTTCTCTCTCTCTCCCTCTCTATCTCTCTCTCCTGCTCTCTCTCTCCCTCTCTCTCTCCCCCTCTTTCTCTCTCTCTCTCCCCCCTCCCTCTCTCCCTCTCTATCTCTCTCCCTCTCCCCCCTCTCTCTCTCCCTCTCTATCTCTCTCTCTCCCGCTCTCTCTCTTTCTCTCTCTCTCTCTCTTTCTCCCTCTCCCTCTCTCCCTCTCCCCTCTCTCTCTCTTTCTCTCTATCTCTCTTTCTTCCTGTCTCTCCCCCTCCCTCTCTCTCTCTCCCTCTCTATCAATTCAATTCAATTTAAGAAAGCTTTATTGGCATGAACGTTACAACAACATTATTGCCAAAGCCATGTACATACACACACATAAAAAAAGAAGAAAAGAGAAAAAGGGACAATTATGTTGAACACAAAACAGGACGCTTCCAATAACAATCTCAGACAGAAATGGAGCTGGTGTTTTCTTATGGGTGGCCTCACTGGCTGTCTCTCAGGTTATGACAAGCTGCTACAAATTTTGCTGCCAGAGTGGCCAAATCCTTGTTCTCTCCCAGAATGTGTGGTAATTTTTCCTCATGTGTGTAGTTTCGAAACTCAGGGAGGATTGAGTAGAATTTATTAAATGAAGATTCTCTAATTTCAGTGTATTTAGTGCATTCGGTTAAGAAGTGCAGCTCTGTCTCTACAGCCCCCAGACTGCAGTGCGAGCACAGCCTCTCCTCTCTGGGCAGCCAGGTCTGCCTGTGTCTGCCTTTTTCAATGGCGAGGCTGTGCTCACTGAGTCTGTACATTGTACATGTCAAGGTTTTCCTGAGTTTCACGTCTTTTACTGTACTCAGGTAAGTAGCTGTTGTATATTCACGTTTTAGGGCCGAATAGCATTGTAATTTATGTTGTGTTTTAGTGACTTCTTTCCAATGGTTAATGTAATTTTCCCTCTGAGTGGCTGTAATTTTGTTGGGTCTAATGCTTCTGGCTATTGTGTCATTGTCCTGAGCCTCTGTGATGTGCGCTGGTGTTAAATCACTGAGTCTCAGGACAAATTGGCTCAGTGGGCTCCTTCCTATATTCAGCTCTTGGCTTTTCAGGGCTATGTAGTGGAGTGAGTGGGGGTCGCTCATTTTTAGGTGTTGCCAGAATTTGAGTGCTCTTTTTTGGATATTGATAATTAGAGGGTATTGGCCTAATTCTGCCCTGCATGCATTGTTGGGCGTTTTCCTCTGTACCCGGAGGATACTCTTGCAGAACTCTGCATGCAGGGCTTCAGTGGGATGTTTGTCCTAATTTGAAAAGTCACATTTTGTGAGTGGACCCCACACCTCACAGCCATAAAGTGCAATGGGTTCAGTAATTGATGTGAATAGTTTAATCCAAGTTCTAATTGGTAACTCTAATTGCATCGATCTTTTGATGGCATAAAATGCCATCTTTTTGCCTTTTCTTTAAGTTTCTTCACAGCCAAGCCGAAGTTTCCTGTTGAATTGATAGTTATGCCTAAATAAGTGTACTTGTTTGTTTGTTCAATTTTGATGTTGCCAATTGTAAAATTGTTGGTGTTTCCCTGTAGCCTGGAACGCCTGGAACGTAGCCTCTATCTCTCTCTCCCGCTCTCTCTCCCTGTCTATCTCTCTCTCTCTCTCTCCCGCTCTCTCTCTTTCTCTCTCTCTCTCCCTGTCTATCTCTCTCTCTCTCTCCCGCTCTCTCTCTTTCTCTCCCTGTCTCTCCCTCTCTCTCTCTGCCTGTCTCTCTCTCTCTCTCTCCTGCTCTCTCCCTCTCTCTCACCCCCCTCTCTCTTTCTCTCTCTCTTTCTTCCTGTCTCTCCCCTCCCTCCCTCTCTCTCTTCCTCTTTATCTCTCTCTCTCCCTGTCTCTCTCTCTCTCTCTCTCCCTCTTTATCTCTCTCTCTCCCTGTCTCTCTCTCTCTCTCTCTCTCTCCCTCTCTCTCTCTCTCCCTCCCTCCCTCCCTCCCTCTCTCTCTCTCTTGCTCCTGTTGTTCACCTACAGTGCAATGGCTCATCAGAACAATATAATCTAAATGCATTTATCTCAGCTAAGATTGTAAAATATGTAATGAGTGCAATCTGAAGTATACAACAGTAGGCCTATAAAAAATCTCAAATACCTCAGTACTAATGTTATGTGTCATAACTAATGGTGTAAATGTTATCCCCCCCCGCAGGTAGCCGGCATCAGCCCTCACCCCCCCTGGCGCGGGAGGCGGGGCCAGCAGGAGGGGTGGTGGGCGGGGCAGGCAGCGGGTACGCAGTGACGTACCGGCGGGGTGGGGGGGCGTGTGTGAGCGTGGTGAGCGGGGGGGGGACGCAGGGCACATACAGCCGGCTGGACTCTGGGGGGGGCACCACGGACGGCCAGACCCCCCCGCCCAGATCCTCCCCGGCCATCTCCAGCCGTGCCGACAGACGTGCCGGAATCCACATCTCTGGCCCCTTCTCTGTCACCGTGCCCCTCCACATCACCTCCGGCCTCGCCTTGGGGGTGCTGCAGGGGGGGGCACAGAGGGACGACACCCACGACACCACAGAGGAGGGGCTGCAGGGCAGGGATGGAGAGACGGAGAGAGAGGAAAGGAGAGAGAGCAGGGAGAGGACAGAAGAGCAGGGAGAGAGGGAGAGAGAGGAAAGGAGAGAGGAGAAGGGAGGGACAGAAGAGCAGGGAGAGAGGGAGAGAGAGGAAAGGAGAGAGGAGAAGGGAGGGACAGAGAAAGAGGAAAAGGAGGGGAGAGAGACGGAGGAGAGGAGGGAGGAGGAGGAGGAGAGGGAGAGAGAGGAGCAGGGAGAGAGAGAAGGAGAAAAAGACAGCGAATGTGTTGAGGAGACTGAGCCGGAGGGGGGGACCGGGAAAAGAGAGCGCAGCAGTGTGGGAGGAGGTGTGGAGACCATCTCCAGCTCAGAGGAGGAGCCAGAGTACATGGGTGAGTGTGAGGATACTGCTGACTACTTTGCCCTCTCTGGATGATGGGGGAATATCACAGCAACACTGAGCCTTTCTGTCCATGCAGACATGAGGAAGAACAAGCCTCTCTCTCCAACGGAGGACTTCCACGACCTCCCTCTGGACTTCCAGGACACATTCGGCTTTCTCGATCTGATAGAGAGTGGCGTCTCTAACCAGGTATGTGTGTGTGTGTGTGTGTGTCTGGTTTTCCATCTGACCACAGTACAGGTCATAAAGACCTAATTTTCTGGGTCCATTTGAGCCCTAACCTGGTGCGTCTTTCTCTGGTGTCTCCTGAGCTGAAAGCTGATTCCCGGACCTGTGCTTCCCTCTCCCAGATGAACGAGTTCTCAGTGGAGCCTCCATGCCCTCATGAGGAGGAGGAAGAGGAGGAGGAGGAGGATGATCAGGGGCCTCCGGGGCACCCTGCTGACCCCAGACCCTGCAGCCCCTCCCCCCTAGAACAGCAAGGGGTACAGCCTTCAAATCCTTCCTGTCAGGCCCATCGACCTCTGACCTTTGACCCCCACGGCCGGGCCTGTAAGTCACACAGCCTGCCCTACAAGTCTCGCTCCTTCTGCCCTGCCCCTTCCTCCACCTCCGAGGACGAGGATGATGACCTCGATGAAGACGATGGAAGTGACGAAGAGGAGAACATGCTGTTCTACAGCCTACCTTCGAGTCTGCAGTTTGAGAACCTTAAGGAGACAGATGCTCCACACGGCCACAGTGACAAAACTAATCTGAAGTCAGCACAGCATGAAAACATCAGCAATGACACCAACATCACCAACAACATCAACACCAACACTGCTGAGCAATCAGAGCGCCAGCCAGAGGACAGGTTGCGGTTGGACACAGACCCCCTGGGGCACAAGGTTGCAGCAGTGGAGGCGGGGGGGGGACACAGAGGAAGGGGGGGGGACTGTTTGCAACAGAGAAAGAGGATGGAGGAGCAGGAGGCGTGCGCGCTCACAGCCAGTGGAGAGAGAGACCACACAGCTGCACAGACACACATACACAAACTGAGGTAAGCACAGATTTGTAAACTTAAAGAATTAAAATGAAAACAGTACAGGCGAGAGGGCCACAGCACTAGGACTGTAGAATGGATGGGCATCCGAGTCTCTGGGCTGACAGGAAATGTCACTGAGCACGTCAGAGCACATTGCACAGAAGCAATGTCAGCTACAGCAGATACGCATTAGAAACAAGTTCAAATGCTAATAATGCTGTTTGTCAGCTACAGCAGATACACATTAGAAACAAGTTCAAATGCTAATAATGCTGTTGTTAAACTGACTGGCTAGACTGGAGGTTTCTACTGCTGGCAGGGAACTCTGAACTGGTCAAAGGGCTCTGGCTCTGAACCCTGATTAAGTCATTAATAAAGAGCTTCGTCTCTATAACCCTGATTCTTTAATACTTTCAGACAATCTCCACTAGGTCTCTGTAAACATGATAAGACATTTCATGCAGGATCTCCGTCCTGAAGAGGTGTGAAATCCTTCGAACTGCTGAGATGCTTCAGAATAGGGCTGAAACTCTCACCTCTCATTTCATGGCCTCTGTTTAACTCCTTTTGTTGGAAAGGGATCCTGAGGAAGATGCAGGCCTTGCAGGAAGTGAGGAGGAGGAGGAGGAGGAGGAAGAGGAGGAAGATGTGTGTGGGGTCAAGGTTCTGCCCCACAGTGACAGTGGAGAGAGAGACCTCGCAGCTGCACACAGCTCCGTAGAGCGCCCCTTGCTGAGGACAGTGCACGGCAGCCCCGCCTCAGAGCGCAGGGGCGGGGGGGAAAGTGCTGGAAGTCACCCACGCAGCTGTGCGGATCTCTGTGGTGAGTCAGTGAATGGAGCCGAGCTGAGAGCAGCAGTGCCAGAGGGGAGTGAGAGCGCAGAGGCTCCGTCAGAACCGCAGGAGGGCACCGACCGGCCTCCGAGTTCCCCGGTGCTTCTCCCGGAACCCTGCAGGGTGCCCTCTGTGAACTCTGACCCCGAGCAGGTGTCCCTGCGGGAGGAGGAGACACAGGTCTCACCTGGCAACCCAGAGGAGACCTGGACAGGTGAAACGGGAGAGAGAGAGGGAGACGGAGTAACGAGGGAGGGGGGAGAGAGGGATGAGGAACGAGAGAAGGAGGAAGGGAGAATGAAAGACAGATGTAATGGGAAGGAAGGAGAGGGAGAAGGAGAGAGGGACAAAGGGGAAGAGTGGGATCGAGTGAGAGAGGTTGAGAGAGGGAGACAAGGAGAGGAGGAGAAACCTGACAATCACACATGCCCAGATTTGGAGAAACAGGAAGTAGAAGAAGAGAGGGATGAGAGCTGTGAGAAAGATGTGATATCAGAGGAACAGGAGGGGCAGGAGAGGAGTGGAGTGGGGCATACAGCAAAAGAGCATATGCTGAAAGATGAGTCTGAGTCCCAGCTGCTGGTAAGAAGGAGGGATGAGAAAGAGAGGAAGGAAGGAGGAGAAGACAGAGAAGAACCTGGAGAGGAAAAACCTAGGGAAGAGGGAAGGACTGAGGAAGAGGAAAAGAGAGAGAGGGGAGCAGGCATGGGGGCAGGACTCGGGAGAACAGTGGTCTGCTCCAAACACAGCCAGCCAAAAGTATACCTGGCCAGAGCAGTGCCGGTGGTGCCCCCCAAACCCCAACTCTCAAAACTCGCTGCCCTGAACCTGCGACACCAACTCCAGCAGAGAGAGACGGAGAGAGGGAGAGAGGGAGAGAGGGACAGGGAGAGGGAGCGAGAGAGAGGGAGAGACGGAGACAAAGAAGAGAGCAGACAAGAAGGAGAGAAGGATGAGATGATAAGGGATGGAGAGAGAGAGGGAGGAAGTGAAAGTGAGGTGGAGAAATGCAGAGAGGAAGAGGGGGAGGTGGAGAGAGAGCTGAAGAGAAACAGTGCAGTCAGCATATGTTTTGATGAGGCCGTTGCCAGAGCAACAGAGAGGAGGGAGAGAGAAAGAGAGAGAGGGAGAGAAGGACAGACGGAGCACAGGAGAACAGCAGAGAGTGCAGGAGGAGAGTGAGGGGAAGAGAGAGGGGACCATGGAGAGACAGAGGCGTGAGGGAGAGAGATGCACAGTGGCTCAGGCTGAGGGGACAGGGGCCACACCACAGCTGCCCAGACACTCAGAATAGTGTGAAAGCAAGGGCTTCAGAGACAGTATTAGTGTTATGGAGGCAGTGCTATGTACAATGTTTCTCTGAAACAGTTATTCCCTAAGATTCAAATTATGCATAATTTCAGACACTGCTAGCCTGGCGGGTGTATAAGCACTCAGAATGTGCATTTGAATTACTTTGCTATTCAGTATTCAGTGGAATAACATGCTTCCCCCCAAGTACTGCACTTATCTCCAGCACTCCATCTACCAATAATGACTCACTGCAAACATAATATTAAAACATTCTGTCTCACCCCTAATAACTACCCCGAGTAGCACCTGGAATGGCAATTTTTATATCATTTAACTGTTAAAAATCCAGTATTATTTCTAATGTTGTCTTGCGCAGATTTGAGATTACTTGTACCCCAAGAAGGACATAGGAAGGTAACACACACAGCCTACAGCTCGTCCTCTCCACAGGTGGTCACTGTGTGTCAGAGTCTATGATACTTCGCTTTCATTTCACTGTGAAGGGTGAGGGGATACAGAACCTCAGACCTCTGGACAAAAAATGTATCGATGATCTGAGATATGTACCAGGTCACCCATCATAATGTCTGTAAATACAGTGTTGCTTTGCATCAATAAAGAGAGGCACCATGACGATAATTCAACAAGTTTTTATTTTCATGGTATGTAAGCTATAATATGATAATAACGATTTGCATTTAAATATGTTGCGTAATACAGGAACTTCAACAATGCTTTGCCTTTACCTCTGAAGTCAGCCGTTTTTGCTAAATGTACTATGATTGGCTGTGTCTGTCAGCAGTTGCTCTGTCATTGGCTGTGGCTGTCAGCAGTTGCTCTGTCATTGGCAGTCAGTGTGCACACACTGCTTAGCCCACAGCAGGCAGCATGTTTGGTTGTGAAAACAGCAGCTGGTTAAACCACATGCTGCTCAGGGATGCTGCCTGACCCACTCTGCCACCGGCTTTATTTTCTGTTTTATTTCTTTAAACTGATTTTCACCTTTTGAATTTTCAAAGTAATCAGCTATGTGGCTATTTAGTAAATGTATTACATATTATCTTGTATCTTGGTTTATGTAAACAGGTGTGTTTTTGTTGGCCTGATAATGACCAGAGGTCCTGCTTCATAACTTAAGAAAGTTTACAGGAGGCCTGCAGGGATCTGTTTTATCAACAGATTTCTTACCACCTGAATTCCTGAATGTTGGATATTATCACAGTATGAGCCAGTGTCCGGATCTAAGTACACAGAACAGTTTACTCACCGATGAGTCTGTAAAACCTACAAAATTTAAAATTACTGTTTCAATCTGATTGTAAAATGTGTAAAAAAAGTATATATTTTCTGAAGTGCTGTGAATTAACATTTTTGTATTTCCAGTAACTCCAAATCGCGTTTTCATATGTTTAAGCCTCTTATTTTCAAAAAAAAAAAAACAAAAAAAACAAATAAATATATTTTTCAGCAAAAACTGTTGGGAAATGAGTATGTCTCTGTTGTTTGTCTTTATTTGATAAGCCAAACGGCTGTTCGCCAGAGGACATGCCGTAGCATCGCTGCCATCCGCTCTTTACCAATCAGCTTCTCTCTCCGAATGACGCATCTGGACTCCGCTTTCTAAACGCTAATTGCGATTGCTGCCATGGCGGTGAAACAGCGGCTCTGCAGGCCGCTCCTCCGCTTTGCTACTCTCTCCAGACGGGGGGTGGCGGCAATGCGCGGGCCTGTCGCTGTCCTGCCGCGGACGCGAGCAGAAGAAGAGCGTGTGCGGAAGTAAACAGCGGAGCACCATCGTGTGCGTTTTAGCGAACCCGAGTCAGATACGAGGACGACTTCGCGAGTGTGATCTGGAAGCTTCGCCTCTTTACCGTGTGTGTCACACTGAAGCACTGTGTGAGTGTGAAGTCCTGCGGAAAATGTCAAACTGCAGTAATTTCCACACACAGTTGGTTTCCGTTATGGAGGTATTAGCGAAAGCGGCGGTGGCAGAAATCAGCAAGCTGGTGGACGGCAGCTGCGCGGTGCTGCGATTGGAAATGTACCGATACCAGAAGGAGAACGAAGCGCTGAAGACCAAACTGAAGCTGATGGAGCGCGAGCTGCGGGCCGCGAGACGATCCCCGGCGCGCGGCAGCCGCTGTGCAGAGCGCGTGTCTGCAAGGGCTCGGAGTCACCGTGCATCACCTGGTAAGCCTCGCAGCACTGCGTGAGATTTCAGACTGCGGCAGTGTTAGGATGCTACCAAGGGTGTGTTAGTTAAAGAACTGGGCACTTCAGCGCCTTAATATGCACGCCGGATGCAATTGTCATGATGTCAATAAAGTTTACTTTGACACGCACCTTACTGGTTCATAGGGGCGATCATAATTTACAAAGCAAATATGTTTCATCTCCATGTCTTGCTTGTTCCTCACAGCTGATTGTGGAGCTATCTAGACAGACAAGATTGTGGTCTGCTTGAGACAGTTTTAATTGTGTAATTTGTGTAATTGTACTCTACAGCTAAACAATCATGTAAAATTGTATTCTTGCAATATTACAGTAGTTATATGTTTAAGAGAAATACTAGTCATTGTGCTTTAGTGTTATGAATCAACAGTGTGAGCCATAAACATTCATAATTGTATAGCCATATATTGTTGATACTGACATCCTCCCACCAGTAGGAAAAGAAAAAGAAAAAGGTTGTTCTTCTGATCACCATTTTTTGGTGTACCACGAGTCTGGGCACCATGAGTGAATTACTCCAGTACTCCAGTAAATTAGAAAATGGTGAGAAACACTAACACTGATAATGCTAAACTAATGGTAGCCATTACTACATTTTTCTCAGGGCCAGGAAATATAATGCTGATAACGGTATTTTTGTGCAGATAAATAAGCAGATGAATATTTGTTCCAGTTTCCCCCACAGAAGCTGCAGACTTTGCTGTGGGCGACGGAGACAAATGTGACCCGACGCCCACACCTGCAGAAGCTCCAGAGGAAAAGGTAACACAGCCCACACCTGCAGGAGATCCGGAGGAACAGGTAACCCAGCCCACACCTGCAGAAGATCCAGAGGAGCTCAGTGAGAAGCGCAGGTGTGGACACAGTGAGGAAGACCTCAGTGGACTGGAGTTTGTGGTGAAGGCAGAGCAAGAGGAAGAGCATGTAGCCCAGAGACTCAGTCAGACAGGATGTGAACACAGTGCAGGAAGACTGAACAATCTGGACTCTGAGTATGTAACGTACGAGAGAGACGGTCAGCTGTGGACTTCCTTCACACCAGGCGACAGTGACATAGAGACTGATGATCCAGTTTGTGATAATGCTACAGAGCAATACTCACAGAGTCTGCCGGTTCACACAGAGCTTCAGCATGCCCCTGCTGCAGATGCAGCTTCTGCTAACTCCATTTCCTCTTTTGCGATTCCGTATGTTCACATGTTTGACATGATACCTGTGAAAAAGGAAGCTGAGATGCAGGGCGCTACAGGCGAGTCCAGACCTGAGGGGGAGAGCAGAGAGCAGCTGAGCTCAGCGAGAGACAGTCAGACATTACAGGCCAGGCAGCAGCTGCACGGACCCTCAGCAAAACTAATGAGCGGGAGTGAGAGTGCAGCTGAGCTGAGCTCAGACACTCAGTATGAGGGTGGATATACTCTGAGCGGCAACAGTTTCAACACAAAAAAGATGAAGAGTGATGGAAGGGCTGGCTCAGGGAAGAAATCGTTCCTTTGTCCACACTGTGGAAAGAGTTTAGCTTATTTCAGCTGCTATAAAGTACATTTGCGAAGTCACACAGGAGAGAAACCGTACAGCTGCGCTGAGTGTGGCAAGTGCTTCACGCAGCAAAGCAATCTCACCAAACACGAGAGCGTCCACAGTGGGAAAAAGCCCTTTCACTGCGCGCAGTGTGGAAAGAGCTTCCGGCATCGCTACAACCTCACGCTTCATCAGAGAATTCATTCAGGCGAGAGGCCGTTCCACTGCACACAGTGTGGGAAGAGTTTCGCTCAGTCTTGTCACTTTAAAAGACACCAGCGATGTCACATGGGTGAGAAAACATACAGCTGTTGCTGAACTGGTGAAAGTGGACATTAATTTTTAATTTCACAAAGGATGGAAGATGTTCTGCAGTTACATACAGGTCTGTTTTCTGTGGGACAATGCAAACCTAAAAGCCAAATTGTTTGTCGTGAAAATAAATTGTTTTCATCTTTAATGCCTGTATTGAAATGACATATTCATATTCAAATATCATATTCAATTAAACTGAACCACAGGCCTGTTTATACAGGAGAGAATGCATTCCTACAGTGTTTGTAGTGCATCAAGGAACATTGGCATGAACTTGAGACCATTACATGTCTTTTTTTCCAAATTTTGTATAAAATATGTAATTTTATTAATAATTTATGATGTGGGATGTCATGAGGTAAGGGGTTATGCCCTTATATTTTGTGTAAATGCTTAGATTCATATTGCTTCATTTGATAAATAAACTGCTCTTCATCCCTGTTTTGTTTCTGAATAAATGCCGCTTTGCCTGTTATGAATGGGTTTCTCCTGGCCCCTGAGGGCGGGACACTGCCCATGTTTCTCACAGACTTAAGACCCGCCTCTCAGGCTGCACCTCAGCCCCCCACCCCAGCATATCCTTCACCCTTCTTTCCATGTGTGAGTATGTGTGTGGAAGGGTACCTCCGTGAGAGGGTACCTCGGGGGTTTATGTGAGCAGATGCGTGGAGGATTACCTCAGGGAGTGTGTTAGCATTGCAGCTGTAATGCTGTAGCCCAGAGGCCATGCATATTGCACTGCACTCACATGTCAGTCTGGGCACACATCTGTGATGTCAGCACTGTCTGGCACTGATGCTTGTTCATGTCTGTGGTCTGGGGTGTCCTATTGGTGCCCTTTTTATGCTAAATGACAGTGATGTAATGGCCAGTGTTTGAGTCAGTCCACACAATCTAATTCTTCTTACTCGTATTCCGTATGGATACCACGCTGGACTCTAATAGACATACGATGGTCAGAGGGTGGTCTTCAGCACTGTTGGCTGAATGTATGAATTAAATTTGTTATGAACACTTATATGGGTCAAACTGCAACAGCATTAGCTTAGGTTATAATTTCAACAGTAAGTGAGGAAGAGTCTTCTGTGAGTGCTGTCATTTTGCATTGGGGTCGCATTGAACATTTCTCAGTAACCGCTCACCACATGGAAAAATTATAATTCATCAGTCAGACCAACTGCAAGTCATTTTCAGCCTACTTTTAAATTACATTTGTGAAAAGACATCATGAACGAGGTGGGAGTGGCACGCTGTCAGCTCCATATTTTCCTTGCGTGCTATTTAATTTAGCGGTTGGTTTACATTGGCACGTATGTCTCCACTCGTGTAGTTTTTTACACTTCGCGTGTTGAGCAATAACACGTAGGCCTGCATCACTGAGGCCTGTCGCTTCGCCCGACCACGTCGATACATGGCGCATTCGGTCAGGTTGTTTCGTTTGCAGTAGGGGCGACCGTTTTCCAAACATTACGGTAATTCGCTCCGTCATCGTTCAGTCGTCCGCTCTGTTCGGGAGAAGGTGGGGAATCGTTCCGTATGGCGGAGGTTTCACTAAATCTAAATTTTGGTTCGACCTCAAACTGCTGATTGACACACTTTGCTAATTTAATGATTGAACAAAATAGAAAAACCTTACTTGTTGTGGAGAGCCCACGTGGTAAAATGACGAACTTAGTTAACATCCATGCAGAGTTAGCCTCCATCATGGAGATATTAGCTAAATCCGCGGTGGCAGAAATCAGCAAACTAGTAGATGATGGTGCTGCGTTTTTACGGTTGGAAATATCCCGAAGTCACAGAGAAATCGTAGCGCTAAAGAGGCAACTGCACTTAATGGAGCGGGAGCTGACGGCGGCCCGGAATTCAGCAGCACCGGGGCGTACTGCAAACAGCGCTGGTGATGCTCCAATGTGTGATGGATCACAACGGACACAAAAAGGCAAGTGACAATGTGTTCTTAGTTTTAACTGTTCCGTGCTGTATCGTCAGCCGTATTGGTTAGCTGCTGAAACAAAAAAGCTTGCATAATTACCGCATATGTGTGGAACGTAGTTCGTTATGCGTGCGTCTGTGTTTGCTTTGTAGTTGCAATTTTCAGTCAAACGTGTTACTACATGAAGCGATGTTTTCACTTTCACTTCTTTCAGGGGAGGAATGTACGCCCCCGGTAGAGAGAGTGTTTGGGCAGGAGTGGAGCTTTGGTGTGTGGAGAGATGGAGAGTCCACCGCTGTGGAAGAGGAGAGCACTCCTCTGCAGTCCGTCATGAGGGAGGAGGTCAGTTCACCTGTGCTGTTTGTCAGACTGTGTTTTAGAGCTGGAGGCCTCAGTTCTGGGCCATTGAGAGTGATCACCTCACTCCTCTGTTACAGTCTGCAGACACAGAGGAGAACACACCTGAATCACTACTTATCAAGGAGGAGAGACTGGAAGACAACTTGTGGAGCAGGGACCCACAGCCCACACCTGCTGAGGAGCAAGTAGCACAGCCCACACCTGCAGAACACCCAAAAAAGCATGTAACCCAGCCCACACCTGCAGAAGAACAGGTGACACAGCCCACACCTGCAGAAGATCCAGAGGAGGAAGACCTCAGTGGACTGGAGTTTGTGGTGAAGGCGGAGCAAGAGGAAGAGCATGTAGCCCAGAGACTCAGTCAGACAGGATGTGAACACAGTGTAGGAAGACTGAACAATCTGGACTCTGAGTATGTAACGTACGAGAGAGACGGTCAGCTGTGGACTTCCTTCACACCAGGCGACAGTGACATAGAGACTGATGATCCAGTTTGTGATAATGCTACAGAGCAATACTCACAGAGTCTGCCGGTTCACACAGAGCTTCAGCACATTCCCCCCACATTAGACAGTTTGTCCTCTTTAGGATCCATTGACACAAAAGCGCATATTGCCATGTTTGATACAGTACAGAGGGAAGAGGAAGTGAAGGTTCTGTCTGTTTGCAGTGGACAGCTCAGGTCAGGAGTGGCTCCTGCACATCAGTGTCAGTACGGAGAGAGACTGAGCTCAATGGCTCACAACAATCTGACATCACAGTCCCAGCAACAGCATCATCAGTCAAACCCTGATCCTCCCGACGAGGGGCATAGCCTGAGCGGTAACAACTGCAGCATGGAAAGGAAGGCAAAAAGCCACAGAAGAGCCAGCACAGGAGAGAAACGCTTCAGCTGCTCGCAGTGTGGGAAGAATTTCACCACTCGTTTTTACCTGAAAATACATCGACGAATCCACACTGGAGAGAGACCATTCAATTGCACCCAGTGTGGAAAGAGGTTTTACTGTACCTCTCATCTGACGTCACATCAGAGGTCTCACACGGGAGAGAAACCGTACAGCTGTGACGAGTGTGGGAATTCCTATTCTCATCTAAACTCTCTGAAGTTACACTACAGAATTCACTCAGACGAAAGAGTAAACTACAGCTAACACTGGACAGCTGTCCCCCCATTTTACCAGAGTGATAATCTCAGCGTACACAGGCAGGACAGCTTACTGCTGTGTCCACTCATGACTGTGTTTCTGCTAACAAGTGGACATTTTTAGCATTGACTGCCTCATATATCTCCACCAATAAGCTTACTTTAAGGGAAACGTCCTGTTCTTGTTTTCAAAAAACAACCAATGAATTTTTGTAAATAAATGGTTTGTTTTTAATTATTTAAATATTGATATTGGGTTTTTTAGTTTGTTGGTATATTTTCTGTATTTTATTTTCTTTGGTCCTAGAGATGAAGCTGATGGATAATTGCTCACTCATCACCCTAATCACCCTTTATCTGTCTCTGAATTGCACACATTGCCACGTTAAAATTAGTTTTAACAGTGAAACTTTGCAAACTTCATCAGTTTCCCCCTTCTAAACAAGTAGATAGCTTAGAAAATATAATTCCAGAGAGAAACAGGCAATTATTTAAAAATAGCCTTAACAGATTGTATCCTCCATTCATTTCACTGACTAAATGAGACCCCCTTCCGTCCTCAGACCTGACCTCAATTAAACATCATCAAACAGCATTTTCTATGACATTTGCCTTTGCGGAGTCGCTCAAAGGCCCGCAGGCATATGTGAACAACACGTCCTTTGAACATAGTTGACGAACATTTAACTCTAATGAGAAAAGATAGTTTGTCATAATATTTTCATTTAGAAAGCAAATCCGTCATATCTGCATGTCTGCATTTGGGCGGAACGAACTAAATTACAGTTGAAAAAAATTCGACAAAAGTAATCATTAGCACAAATACTATTCCTTTAATTTCATCGTATGCATTTTTTAAACAATACACTAGAAACGCTGAGTAATACTATTGACAGGTTTTGTGTTTTGTTATTAAAGTGGTTAGAAATTCAAAGGTATTTTCGAGGCACATTGAAATCTCTTTTCAGTTTTAATCCCTGTAACATTGATTTATAAAGAATTTCCACTACGCAAACCACGGGTACGTCTCTGCTTCCGGCCTGAGGTGAAACGCACAGGTGGATACTGTTGAACGGTATGTTTTGAACGATTTGTCGGGAAAGATGGTACCCATAGTACCGAAGACGTTTTGAAGAGATACAGAAACTAGGGCCACGTATCAGCGAGAAAAGCCTCCAAAGGCAGCGTGTCAGCAGCGCATCAGCGGTCTGGATGTAGAGAGTAACCTTCGCTCTGTAAGGCTCCGGAGGACACGGAAAATTACTTGTACGTATTTTATCGTCTGTAATACAGATAACCTAGAAACACATGTTGCAATTCCTGCGCCTTGCTGAGTGCGGGTGACGCATGCGCACTGCGCCGGGTCCGCCACGCTGCTGCCTGGCGCTGATTGGCTACTCCTGGACGGGCTGTTCGTCACTTCCGTTTCTGTTGACTGTCCGGAAGTAAACAGTGAGGGCTTGCGATGCGTCTGGCGGCTGGTTTCCTGCAGATCATCCGAGTAAAGTTCATTTAAACTATCCGGCTTTAGAAATCAGTTGCCGTATAAAGTAGGTGATGTAAAGTTGGATAAAATGTCGAACTGTATTAATTATAAGACACAAATAAGTTCCATTATGGACATATTAACTAGGGCAGCGGTGACAGAGATAAGTAAAGTTGTTGACGATGGTTTTATCTTGTTACGTTTGGAAATTTGTCGAAAAGAAAAGGAGATCGATGTGCTGAAAAAGAAACTGCTTTCATTGCAAAGTGAACTGCGGATGGCACGAGGAGCCGAAACCCCCGAGCCCGTGCACAGTCGCTCAGGTCCTCATGGGTTTCCGCGGAGAGCAGCCGAAAAAAGTAAGTCATTCTTTCTGTCCAGCTGCTTAGCCACCAGTAAACTTTGTGCCGGGCCTCTGTTGATCCCCTCACAATGCAGTAGCGGAGAACTGTCTAGTTGATCTCTCAGATGTCTGAAAGGATTGTGAATTTAGTCAGTTTAAGACTTGTACAGCACATCATTCCATTAACGATCCTGTGTCTTCAGGAGCTGTGGAGCGCGGGGCTATGCAGCAGGTCTGTGAGGAGGAGTGCGAGTCAAGACCCAAACCAGCAGAATTCCCAGAGGAACAGCTAACACAGCCCACACCTGCAGGAGATCTGGAGGAACAGGTAACCCAGCCCACACCTGCAGGAGATCTGGAGGAACAGCTAACACAGCCCACACCTGCAGGAGATCTGGAGGAACAGCTAACACAGCCCACACCTGCAGGAGATCTGGAGGAGCTTGGTGAAAAGCACAGGTGTGGACACAGTGAGGAAGACCTCAGTGGACTGGGGTTTGTGGTGAAGGCGGAGCAAGAGGAAGAGCATGTAGCCCAGAGACTCAGTCAGACAGGATGTGAACACAGTGCAGGCAGACTGAACAATCTGGACTCTGAGTATGTAACGTACGAGAGAGACGGTCAGCTGTGGACTTCCTTCACACCAGGCGACAGTGACATAGAGACTGATGATCCAGTTTGTGATAATGCTACAGAGCAATACTCACAGAGTCTGCCGGTTCACACAGAGCTTCAGCATGCCCCTGCTGCAGACGAAGCTTCTGCTAACTCCTCTTTTGGGAAACTAAGTGATGAGATGTTTGGTACAATAAATATCAAAGAGGAGTCTGATTGCAGTGAAGAGCTCAGGTCAGACATGGTTCCCACACAGCAGGCTGAGCACAGAGAGAGACTTCTGCCCTCAGTGAAGAGAGAGAGTCAGACATTACAGGCCAGGCAGCAGCTGCACGGACCCTCAGCAAAACTAATGAGAGTCAGTGAGAGTGCAGCTGAGCTGAGCTCAGACACTCAGTATGAGAGTGGATATTCTCTGAGCGGCAGCAGTTTCAACACGGAGAAGCCCCACAGGAGATCAGGTACAGGGGAGAAACGGTTCATTTGCATGTACTGTGGAAAGAGTTTTGATCGCTTCAGTCACCTTGAAAGGCATCAGCGGATTCATACAGGAGAAAAGCCCTTCAGCTGTGCTACATGTGGGAAGAGTTTCTCTCAGAAAAGTAGTCTTAAAGGACATGAGAGAATTCACAC
This sequence comes from Megalops cyprinoides, assembly GCF_013368585.1. Classification (NCBI taxonomy): domain Eukaryota; kingdom Metazoa; phylum Chordata; class Actinopteri; order Elopiformes; family Megalopidae; genus Megalops; species Megalops cyprinoides. The sequence goes on from NC_050606.1 coordinate 274,919, forward strand.
AGGTGAGAAGCCATACAGTTGCGCAGTGTGTGGGAGGACTTTCTCTTGCTCTTCTAACCGCAATGCACACCAATGCGATCACGCAACTGAGAGAACGTACAGTTGTTATGTTTGTGGGAAGCTGTATGCTGACATAAGTACACTTAATGTGCATCAGAGACTCCACACAGAGAAGATATTCACCTGCACGTAATATGGGAAGAGTTTTACCACAGAAGAAGACCAGTCCTTAGGGGTTAAATGTATGGAGTTTGTAAATGTTTGCATTTGTATGACACATACTGTTAGCGTTATCTACCTCATTCACTAGGGAGCGCAATGAAGCCATCTCTGTGTATTTACTTCTGTCGTTTCTGCCTAATAAATGCATAGTAATGCCTAAATAAATATGACAAATTTAGTTCATTCAGTATTTTTATATGTGTGTGTGTGTGTGTATATATATATATATATATATATATATATATATATATATATATATATATATATATATACACACACATTTGACCAATCAATAACTTTTGTTTGGCATAGCACATTATATTGCATTATATTATTGTTATTTAGCAGATGATCTTATCCAGAGTGATCTATTTATACAACTGGCTATTTGTGGGTTAAGTAACTTTGCAAAGTGCAGTTTCTGGAGTGAGTGAAAAGGTGAGGCTGAAGGTGGAGGAGGGGAAATGATTCCCTGCAGAAGGCGGTCAGAGTGAACACTGAGCGTGGGCGTGGGCGTGTCCCGTGTAGGAGTCATTAACCAGACAAAGATTCGGGAGGACAATTATTAGACAATCCCTGCGCAACAAAACCTGTCCCATCCTCAGGTATAAAAACCCCACTCAGCTTTTCTGTGCCAGCTGTGTACGGCATCCCTCCTCCACCCCATCTCCCCCCAGGCCCATAGCCTTCCTCAGACTCCAGGCCAAACACCTGTACCCCTACACCCTACACCCCTACATTTAATGTTTCTAATTGGAATAGAATTGATACCTACTGCATGAGTTAGAGAGTGAGTCTGCCAGAGAGAGGTGGGGGGGTTGTACGGACACCTTTCCTCAGGGCTGTGAGTGAATGATACAGAGTGGAGAGGGTGGTGCATTTTAGTGATGGTAGTAATTACATCACTCATATGTGTGTATATGTGTGTATTTTTAACAGAATATTAACACAAAGTATGTTGATATACTTTTGTATGATGCTTTGGCACATATACCGTTTTCATTTCAAAAATTAAAAACTGCATAAATCAATAAATCACAAAAACCATCAGCAGCATCTTTCGCCTCAGAAGCAGACATCCCACGCACCCGAGAATCTCCCAGAGCCCAGCACCCCGCTCACCCGAGAATCTCCCAGAGCCCAGCACCCCGCTCACCCGAGAATCTCCCAGAGCCCAGCACCCCAAGCACCTGAGAATCTCCCAGAGCCCAGCACCCCGCTCACCCGAGAATCTCCCAGAGCCCAGCACCCCAAGCACCTGAGAATCTCCCAGAGCCCAGCACCCCAAGCACCCGAGAATCTCCCAGAGCCCAGCACCCCAAGCACCTGAGAATCTCCCAGAGCCCAGCACCCCGCTCACCCGAGAATCTCCCAGAGCCCAGCACCCCAAGCACCTGAGAATCTCCCAGAGCCCAGCACCCCGCTCACCCGAGAATCTCCCAGAGCCCAGCACCCCAAGCACCTGAGAATCTCCCAGAGCCCAGCACCCCAAGCACCTGAGAATCTCCCAGAGCCCAGCACCCCAAGCACCTGAGAATCTCCCAGAGCCCAGCACCCCAAGCACCTGAGAATCTCCCAGAGCCCAGCACCCCAAGCACCTGAGAATCTCCCAGAGCCCAGCGCCCCGCTCACCCGAGAATCTCCCAGAGCCCAGCACCCCGCTCACCCGAGAATCTCCCAGAGCCCAGCACCCCAAGCACCTGAGAATCTCCCAGAGCCCAGCACCCCGCTCACCCGAGAATCTCCCAGAGCCCAGCACCCCAAGCACCCGAGAATCTCCCAGAGCCCAGCACCCCAAGCACCTGAGAATCTCCCAGAGCCCAGCACCCCAAGCACCTGAGAATCTCCCAGAGCCCAGCACCCCAAGCACCCGAGAATCTCCCAGAGCCCAGCACCCCAAGCACCCGAGAATCTCCCAGAGCCCAGCACCCCAAGCACCTGAGAATCTCCCAGAGCCCAGCACCCCGCTCACCTGAGAATCTCCCAGAGCCCAGCACCCCAAGCACCCGAGAATCTCCCAGAGCCCAGCACCCCAAGCACCTGAGAATCTCCCAGAGCCCAGCACCCCAAGCACCTGAGAATCTCCCAGAGCCCAGCACCCCAAGCACCTGAGAATCTCCCAGAGCCCAGCACCCCAAGCACCTGAGAATCTCCCAGAGCCCAGCACCCCAAGCACCTGAGAATCTCCCAGAGCCCAGCGCGGAGCGGAGGTTTGTTCAGCTGGGCTGTGGAGCGGAGGCAGCTGCACTCGTCTGCAGGTTTGTAGTTTTATAGTTTTATATTTAAAGGCTGTGGGTTGTGAGCACACACATCCACACATATAACAAATATATTTATTTGTCTCGTGCTCTGAAAATTAGATTTAGCTAAAACAATTTCAATGTATGCTAAGAAAAGATATACACAATAACTGGTGATTTGTTACATTTTTTGTTCAATTAGCCTTTTACCTGTTATTTTTATTAAATATACTGATAGCCGTCAAACAAGAAGAAGGCAGCAGAGCGACTGCTGGCCCAGGCAGGTGTGCGCTGACCTCTGACCTGCAGCATCATGCAGCATCAGCGGGCAGAGAGGAAGTGACATCATTTACCCTGTGAGGGGAGCAAAAGTTGCAGTAAGCGCTGATGAAGGAGCAGATTCCGCAGCCGCCATTCCAGCGCCAGCGCTGCGAGTTAAACAGCGATCCTGATCAGCACTTGCGCGCAACTTCTCCGCGGAACACAGGCCTTGCTCATTGGTATATATGTACAGGAGCAGGCAGAACACCCTCCACAGAACATTAAAAAATAAGTGCGGTTTGTTCCCAAATTTACGGTAATCCAACCGCCCCTACACGTAACGCTAGGAAGTGTGTCCTGAACCGTCAGTAATGATTGCAGGTTTTCGGATGTGCAGGGCATGCAGCCTCAGTGAGGAGAGCTGATACGCTTCACGGATTCCCTCTTTAGTAATAACGTTGAGCTCGTAAGGACGTTTTTAATCGTAGTGTAAGATGTCGAATGGTGCTGCTTTTCAGACGCGGTTAGCCTCCATTATGGAAGTGCTGGCCAAAGCAGCGGTTGCAGAAATAAGCAGACTCGTGGAGGACGGGTCCCTCGTGCTGCGTTTGGAAGCCTCGCGGAGTCGCGCGGAAACTGCAGCGCTGAAGCGCGAGCTGCAGCAGCTGGAGCGCGAGCTGCGGACGGCGCGAGCAGCAGCGCGAGACAGCGCGTTTAATAACCGCTCCGTGGGGGTTCAGGTGGGGGACCCCTCCGCAGGTATGTATGTATGCATATTTACATACACATTTACTGATATTATATGCGGAAACATTTATATATTTAAGAGTTGGTGGTGAACTGTGTATAAAGTATGTTTGCTAATTAGAAACAGCGCAATAACAGTGAACGTGGTGTTAGGGGAAGGTGCGAGAGTAACTTTGCGCTGTAAATAATAATGCGCTGTAAAGATAAATTACACTGGCCTTCGGGCTGAACACTGTGAGTGTTCCGTCTGCTTTTGCAATCGAAAATAATGGGAAAGAGGTCATTTTTATAACAAGCTATTCAACAATTTATAAAACAATGAAACAATTTATAACAAAGATGAGAAAGTAACACAGACTTTGCCTGCTTTTCCAGCACATGCAGTGTTGTGCTGTGGTAATTGGATCTTTATTTATTAGAAAACCTTGATCCATTTTTGTTTTAGCTCGAATTGCATACATGAGACATCTTCAGCACCGTTACTCGAGATCACTGTCCTCCGGGTAATGTAGCAAGGCTGTGCTCACAAGCCAGATTTATCTGAGAATTATTAAGACACCTTTCACTGCTTAATTACTACCCAATAAATAATGTTAAGTAAGGTTTATGTCCTCGTTTTATAACTTGAGGAAAGTGGGTATATTATACATGTGAAATTGTTAAATAAATCAATGAACATATGTTGCTGTAATTTATGGAAAAATGAATCTGAAGACAAGCTCCTCCGTGCTCACCTGATCATCTGAAACGCTACCACCAATTTCTCATGTCTTAAACTTTGTTTTCCTTATGAAAAATTATGGTTTATTTAATATACTCTAATGTTAATCTTAATGTATCTCTACCAGCTTGTACTTTGTCTGGCCAGCAGCACTTCTAGTATTGTGGCTTTATGCTTGTGTTGTACTCTGCCTCACTTGTAAGTTGTTTTGCATAAAAGCATCTGCCAGATGAATAAATGTAAATGAAAGTGTTTATTGTGGCCTTTCCCCCAGCAGTGGCGGAGTGTGGGGGGACAGCCGCCGCAGTGCAGCGGTGCTCTGAGGAGGACTGCAGCCCAGAAACACAGGGCACACACACTCCGCTTGGGTTTGTGGTGAAGGCGGAGCAAGAGGAAGAGCATGTAGCCCAGAGACTCAGTCAGACAGGATGTGAACACAGTGCAGGCAGACTGAACAATCTGGACTCTGAGTATGTAACGTACGAGAGAGACGGTCAGCTGTGGACTTCCTTCACACCAGCTGATGGTGACATAGAGACTGATGATCCAGTTTGTGATAATGCTACAGAGCAATACTCACAGAGTCTGCCGGTTCACACAGAGCTTCAGCATGCCCCTGCTGCAGACGAAGCTTCTGACCACACTTTGTCCTCCTCAGGGAAACCTGTTCACATGGTTGATGTAGCATTTATGAAAGAGGAAGATGAGAAACAGACTGTGTGTGATGAAGAGACCAAACCCATGGTAGACACACAGCAGGCAGAACACAAAGGATCTTCCGCAGTGAGAGAAAACGGCACATCACAGCTGCATCCGCCCGACGACAGGCCAGCAGGAGCCAGCGAGGGCGCCGCCGGCCCGAATCCTGACGCTGTCAACAGGAGAAGGAAGATGAGAGCACACCGGAGAGCTGGCTCAGGGGAGAAACTGTACAGGTGCACACACTGCCAGAAGTGTTTTGGTCGTTTTATTGACTTTAAAAGACACCAGAGAATTCACACGGGGGAGAAACCGTTTAGCTGTGCACAGTGTGGAAAGCGCTTCAGTGTGAGGTGTAATCTTATAACACATGAAAGGGTTCACAATGGAAATAAGCCGTTTGGTTGCACAGAGTGCGGGAAAAGATTTTCCCAGGGATCGAACCTTAGAGCTCACCAGAGGATTCATACAGGCGAGAGACCATACCGCTGCACACAGTGTGGGAAGAGCTTCACTCAGTTAAGCAGTCTTAAATCTCACCAGAAAGTTCACAGTAGAAATGAACCACTTCACTATGGAATTTGTACTTGACTGTCATAATTGCAAATATTTTTTTGAAGACACCAGGTTACTCAAATCAGCTGTACAGAATGTGGCATTGTTTTGTTGGTTTTAATAATCTTGGTACAAACCGTAGTCTTAATATTGGCAAATGATTTAAGTTAAGAGGGAGAGGATGAGTGTCAATGCGGGAAAAGTTGCTTTGGAATTGCCCAAAGGTGCAGTACTGACTCACACTGAAGTGAAGCTGATGAGTAAAAAGTGTCTCAGAGCTGTGGGACTGTTCATTATCCTCAGACTGAGAGGATGACGAGGGAAAAGGACAGCAGACTGACAATTCACTTTACTACAAGAGTTTGCCTTTTTAAATGCAATCGCATGCTCTCAAGTGTCAAGTGTAATCCAGGACAGTGTGTCAGGGTGACCAATGGAATACTTTTATTATTTGAAATAATGTGCAAATGTACATAATGTAACTACAGTGTACATTTCTTTTAAACATTTTTTTTTCTTCATGTATAAGAGCATAATGCAATTATCACAAAATTACCTCTGGAAATGAACTCTACATGTTATTAAACCTTGTAAGATATTTTGTCTCACACAGTAAGGTAGGGACATGCATACAGTCTTTTTGTTGTACACATGAGACAATTGCAGGATTTAACATACAGAACCTACCAAACAAACCTGTTTTTCCACACTGATGAATGCAACTGAAAATTTAAATTTTAAAATTGGTGCTGAACACATATTTGCGGTGATGTTAGATACTGCAGTTCAGGGCAGCATTTATAGAGATTCATTTAGAAGATGCTCTTATATAAAGTGACAAAGTGCATTCAGAAAGGTTAGGCTAGTATCAGTGTCACACCAGACAGTATGAATCATTGCACAACATACACTACCGTGGTAGGAGCAAGCGGGAGTTTGAGGATATTGTGCTTTTTCTTTCCATATATACTTGAGGATATAATATGAATGTTCATAGATTAACGAAATGCAGTTTGAACCGACGGTGCCAGTGACTGTGTTAAAGAGCTCATTCTTCCACTGGGCAGCAGCGCAGGGACCTGAGCGTGAGAGACATACCCTTCAGCTGCCGGTTGGGACAAGGTTCTTCATGGGAATTGATCAGAACAGATCCAACTGTATAACAGCACAACATGTAAAACGGTAAACTTCGTAAGCCCAGAGCATTAGCTAATTGTAATTTAAATGTGATCAGTCGTACAAAATGCGCTTTTTGTTGTAGCCATTACATTGTTGCATTATTGTCATTTCGCAGACGCTCTCTGGCGTAGTTTACCGTTTTATCCATTCAACTGAGGAAAATGTGGGTTAAGCATCTTGCCCAGGGGTACAACAGCAGTGCCCCCGCGGGGAATCGAAGCAGTAAACCTTTGGTTACAAACCCTACTCCTTACCACTTTCGCAAGTTTCGCCTTATGACTGCAGTCTTAACCCGGCTGAGCTATGAAAACGAAGCCCACAGGAAATGTTCCTGCACGAAGCACACGGAAGTAAACTGTCTCACATGGGAAGAACTAACAGGACAACTGGGGCGGAATCACGTGAGCAGTGGGACCCGGTCGAGTGTGTCCAAACAAACCGCGAACACGGTGTGCGGCCGGTAACGTTGCACACACAGCATCGGAATATTCTGCAGAATAAAAACATCCAGCCCAGGAAACTGCAGTTACTGTCCAAATGCCACTTCAGTGTAAAGCCTGCATTCAGTTTTCAACAAACGTGTACGGCGTCGAGTCTCCAGATAATTGCAAAATAGTCACCGACGTACCGTTACCATGAATGCATTTCATATATAGTGATTTCACGGGGTAGTGTTTGTCTCTGATTGACTTCAAATATATGGAAATAAATCATTATTTCGTAAGACACATTTCGTTGGGTTTAAAATCTGACATTTAAATATATTAATTCAAACCTTTCTGGAGCGAATTACCACCTGCACCTCGATCACGCCTATAACTTGGATCACATAATGTTTCATAAGTAAATTATCATCACTCAAACTGTAAATTTACGTATTAAAGATGCCTTTGTTTAAAAGGGGTGTGTGACGTGTGCTACCCCGCGTTGATAGTCACGTGATACTGTCCCTGTTGTCCCTGTGTTTGGTACCGAGCAGAAGTCAGAGCAACGCTGGCCAGCCGCTGGCCGATCTCGCTGCTTACGTTACTGATGATCGTGCTTTCACACCCTAATCGCTTCAGACACACACATTTTGCGATCCGTTACTAACGACGTGCGTAATAAGTGGTGTAAATCGCGAGGTGAAATGTCTGGCTGTGTTACTTTTCAGACAGAATTGTCCACAATCATGGAGATTTTAGCCAGAACCGCGGTGGCTGAAATTAGCAAACTTGTGGATGAGAGCTGCGCGGCGCTGCGCTGCGAAATTTCGCGAAGACAAGCGGAGAACGAGGCGCTGCAGCGCGAGCTGCAGCTGCTGGAGCGCGAGCTGCGGACGGCGCGAGGAAGCGCGAGCGGAGGTGCGCGCGCGGTCTGTCTCTCGTGCTGTGGGGGGTCTGATGTGTTGGACCAGGCAGCTTTTGGGGAAATCTGCCATCTTTAAATTCCGACCATGCAGCTTTAAAAACATGGTGTAGTTTTTCCCCAAGTCAGTTAATGAATTCCATTGTGAAATGCATTCACGAGTGATATTCATTTTAAGTACCCACTTTGGGGGGGGGTTGTTCTCGCCTTGTAGAGAGAGAGTTTGGGCAGGAGTGGAGCTTTGGTGTGTGGAGAGATGGAGAGGCCACCGCTGTGGAAGAGGAGAGCACTCCTCTGCAGTCCGTCATGAGGGAGGAGGTCAGTTCACCTGTGCTGTTTGTCAGACTGTGTTTTAGAGCTGGAGGCCTCAGTTCTGGGCCATTGAGAGTGATCACCTCACTCCTCTGTTACAGTCTGCAGACACAGAGGAGAACACGCCTGAATCACTACTTATCAAGGAGGAGAGACTGGAAGACAACTTGTGGAGCAGGGACCCACAAAGGTCACTGCAGGTCAGAGCAGCAGGTAACTCAGTGGGAGCAGTGTGGTCACTCTGGAATTACCCAGAATGCACCATTATAACCATCACCAGGGGTAGAATTCTCCTGAAGCTGTTGAACTCAAAATTATACTAAAGAGGGACATGGATACAATGAGCTGTTAATTTAGTAGATTTACTTCTCTGTATCAACTAGTGATGGTGTGCTGTCTGTTCAGCTAACTTTAACTTGTGGGATATTAAATGCCAAATGCTGTCTGAAGTAATTCATACTGAAACTATATTGTATTTTTCTGAATGTAGTTCATATCTGCTCCACAGGAGCTGTACAGTGTGGTGCTGATGCAGGTGAGAGAGCCGTCTTCCAGGAGCAGCTCTGTGAGGAGCAATATAACACACAGCTCATACTGACACCTGCAGACGATCCAAAGGAACAGGTAACACAAACACCACATCCACAGGAGCTCAGTGGAAAGCACAGGTGTGGACACAGTGAGGAAGACCTCAGTGGACTGGAGTTTGTGGTGAAGGCGGAGCAAGAGGAAGAGCATGTAGCCCAGAGACTCAGTCAGACAGGATGTGAACACAGTGTAGGAAGACTGAACAATCTGGACTCTGAGTATGTAACGTACGAGAGAGACGGTCAGCTGTGGACTTCCTTCACACCAGGCAACAGTGACATAGAGACTGATGATCCAGTTTGTGATAATGCTACAGAGCAATACTCACAGAGTCTGCCGGTTCACACAGAGCTTCAGCATGCCCCTGCTGCAGATGCAGCTTCTGCTAACTCCATTTCCTCTTTTGCGATTCCGTATGTTCACATGTTTGACATGATACCTGTGAAAAAGGAAGCTGAGATGCAGGGCGCTACAGGCGAGTCCAGACCTGAGGGGGAGAGCAGAGAGCAGCTGAGCTCAGCGAGAGACAGTCAGACATTACAGGCCAGGCAGCAGCTGCACGGACCCTCAGCAAAACTAATGAGCGGGAGTGAGAGTGCAGCTGACACTGAGGACAGTTTCACCTTGGTGGAGAAGCTGAAGAACCAGTGGAGGACTGGCACAGAGGAGAATGTTTTTATTTGTACACCGTGCGGAAAGAGTTTCGGCCGGTTGTCCTACCTGAAAATACACCAGCGAAGTCACACCGGAGAAAGACCTTTCAGCTGCAGTCTGTGTGGAAAGGGATTCCACTGTTCCTCTCACCTGAAGATACACCATCGAACACACACAGGAGAGAGACCATACAGCTGTGCTACGTGTGGGAAAAGATTCACCCAGCAAAGCAGTCTTAAGACACACCAGAGCGTTCACACTGGAGAGAGACCATTCTGCTGCACACAGTGTGGAAAGACCTTCACTTTACTGCATCATTTGAAAAGACACAGAATTATTCACACTGGGGAGAGCTGAAAGCAAGCAGAAAACTGGTGGGAAAATGTTTGATTGCTGCATGCGATGAAAACCTTTACGAGCTGCTGTTTCTCACAGACTTCCTGGTGAAGCCCAACAAATTAACAGAGGACACAAACCAAAAATAAATATATGAATTATGTTGTGTCTTGCACATACCATACTCTGTCACAAACTGATCTTTGTCCCTTAAACTGATCGTATAGACGTGGTAATGTCTCCGCAGTGGATTTGGTTTTCCCCTCATTAAATTTACCAAAATGTGCCAGATAGCAGTTTGATCTCAGAACGGCCCTCTTGCCCACTGTGAAACAGTCCAGGCTCATTCAGTGCAGGCGTTTGGGAAAGCGCAGGACTCGGCTTTCTCCCTGTCTGAATACTCTCCATGTGTAAATGGTGTGCAGTTATTCTCTGGTGATTTACACTGTGCTGCGGTTGGCCAGAATGTCCAGGCTGTTTCCCTGCAGAATAAAATGGATTTCACATTCTGCACACGAGCTGTCTTTGTGTTCTGTGACTCGCTGCAGTAACACACTGAGCAGGAGGAGTGGCCTCACTGTGCCTCGCTGTGCCTCGCCGCAGTAACACTGAGCAGGAGGAGTGACCTCACTGTGCCTCGCTGTGCCTCGCTGTGCTTCGCTGTGCCTCACTGTGCTTCACTGTGCTTCACTGTGCTTCGCTGTGCTTCGCTGTGCTTCGCTGTGCTTCGCTGTGCCTCGCTGTGCCTCGCTGTGCCTCGCTGTGCCTCGCCGCAGTAACACTGAGCAGGAGGAGTGACCTCACTGTGCCTCGCTGTGCCTCGCTGTGCCTCGCTGTGCTTCACTGTGCTTCGCTGTGCCTCGCTGTGCCTCGCTGTGCCTCGCTGTGCCTCGCTGTGCCTCGCTGTGCCTCGCTGTCGTGCACCATCACCTGAAACCACCTGTACAGGTGACCTCTGCTACATACAGCAACATTCCATAACGTGTGAATGTGACACCATGTGTGTACATTTCACTGTGATATTTTCACGTGAGAAAGTGTAGAGTTTGATCTGCCCACAAGGGGGCAGTGCAGCTCCTCAGAGGGGGGTGTTAAAGGTGAGCAGGCGGGCAGCGGGTGCAGACAGTGGGAGTCAGAGCTACAGCTGCACAGAGCAGATTACTGTTCAACAGAGTGACTGCTTTAGCAGCACACAGGTCTCCCCTGTAACCAAAGCCAAGTGTCATAAACTATAATCAACATGACAGTGTAAGTGACTACCTCTTTCCACAGGCTGACCAACGTGGCTGTTGAGCTGGATTCGTAGTGTTTATTTTTTGCAACTCAAAATTCCTTTATTTGAGTAATATATTTGTAAAGGCCCTTTGTCTACACAGTATTGTGAATTTAAACACTATGTCACAACTAAATCATTTGCTTGCTTACAGAGGTCACCTGAATAAAAGACTCTGCCTCATTAGCAGTTTACTTCAGAGCTGGGTGTGATCAGTCTGGTTGGAACGTGTCTGTGTGGCTTGTTGCTACCACACCATGAGCCTGTGAGTCACTCCTGTGTCATTACCGCATGCTGTCCGGAGACGGAGGGCGCAGAGCTGCCCCAGGCACACGGTAACAGGAAACTCTGAAACCCTGCCGCTGAAAAGGAACGAGGTGTGGCCTTATAGGGGCAGAAACTGCAGCAGCTGACGTCATGGAAACAGCCTGTGCAAGGAGGGTGTGAAAGAGAAACAGAGAAACAGAGAGGAAGGAAGGAGGAAGGGAGGGGAGGGGGGCCTTGAGCTCAACAAAACATGACTCTGTGACCGGACTGTATGCACTGCGTTACACACAGCACACAAACTGCACTGACAGGTGTAGGGGGAAAGGGGGAGAGTGACTGCCACAGCCAGCCTGCTGCCGGACAGCGACGCTCACGCTGACCTAACCAATAAAACCCTCATTTCCAGTTCCATGCCTCACCCTCAACACTGTCACAGTGACGCTGTCTTCACCTGCACCTGGTCTCCTTACCGCTGTGACCGCTGATTTTCCAAACTGGCATCCAGCCAAGGTCACAGTGAGATTAGCCTGTACCAGCCTATCAAACAGCATGTTCCACAACACAGCTGTACACCACAACATCGTGCAGGTTCACTGCACAACCATCCAGCCCAGACAATACCGAGTTTATGAGATGCTGAAATGTGACAGGGACATTTCACATCCTGAAATAACAGTGTAGCTGTATAATCCATCACTGGTAAGAAAAGCAGAGAGATCTCTCTCTCTCTCACACTCTCACTCTCACTCCCTCTCCCTCTCTCACACTCTTCCTCCCTCTTGCTCTCACTCTCACTCTCCCCCTCTCTCTCTCTCACTCACTCACTCACTCACAGATAACAATCTCCTTTGGTAACAGCCTTCACTGGCTGCCAGTCTTAGGAACAGAGAGATCCAGTTACTGTGCCTCAGTTCCGCTGAGAGACATCCTGATCCGGAATGTGTAACAGCTCTCCCCGAGACACTGTTTTCCCCAGACCTACACGGTAGGGATGCTGCCTCTTAGGAGTGGCATGAAAAGCATGGTCTTACTCTGACCATCAGGAAACAGCACACTGGCTGGGTCAAACCAGCACGATTGGCCCCAGTGACGCAGATGTGCCACAGCTTGCACAAAAATTCAGAACTGTGACCTGTCACTAGGTGCTCCCCACAGTGGCTCCTCCACCACACCCTCCTGTTCTTCCCTCTCTCTGACAGCAGGCCTTTAACAGGCCCATACAGCAGAGTCTACTCCTTTCTGCTGTCAGCAGCAGCATCACCTGACTTTCCAGTCAATCACAGTGCTGAGGATGCAGAGGGTTAGGGTTAGCACATCACCTGTCTTTCCTTCAATCACAGTGCTGAGGATGCTGAGGATACAGAGGAGAGCCATGCACTCACACCTGATCCCCTACACTGATTCCTGCTAAGGAATCCTGCAGTCATGCCGAGTTGACATCCTTTTCTGTGAGCTTTAGGCTGTGTAACCTCACAGGCGTTAATAAGCCTGAACCAGACTTCGCTCACAGAGTAAAGCAGAGGAGCAGGCATGTCATCAGCTGACCACAGCGTGACCAGAGGCCAGTTCTGACAGCACCACCTCTCTGACTGTGATTCACCTGTGTGAATATTACAGACACACAATCTGAACCCTAGTCTGGAATGAGGAAGCCCAAAAACAGAAGAACTTTACAATGGCCCTGACCACCACCTGAGCTGTGGTCTTCCCTGAAGGGACAGCCTCTGGGGACCGAGATGATGCCCATATAACTGTCAGCAGATAGAGGTTCCTATTACTGCTTCTCAGCAAAGAACCAACTCAATCAATAGCTCTGCAGAAAGGCTCTTCAGAAGCAGGCATGGGTTGGAGAGAAGCTGCTTGTTCCTTTGGGTCAGGGCTTACCACTAAGCTGGCAGCCCAACACTACACCACACCGGGCCAAAAGTAGAGACAAGCTGATCATATCTCTGTAACCCAGAGATAAGCCGACCTGCCACTGAGCCAGCATGAACCGAGCTCAGGGTTTGTTTGTAAATTAACAGAATCACAATGTTCTACTCATCAGGAACTGGAACATCTGAAGGTCCCTGCACTGGTACAGTAGTGCCTGTCGTGGTCTGTTCCCGGGGGGGCGGGGGGGGGGGGGGGTAGATGAAGACGAAGACTGAGCTGGGTGGCACGAGTATCTCTTAAATTATTAACTGGACACTGAGCAGAATCCTCTCTGTGAGTCAAAAACACCAAAACTTCTGTAAGAAAAATCTCTTATTCCTCCAGAGCAGCGTTTCTCAAACTGTGCCGCAGCGCACTGGTGTGCCTTAAGAGCTGCCCACCTGTGCCAATCCGTATTCTGGTTTTTTTGGCGTTAATAATAATTTAAATGGTTGAAATTATAGGGTATTTAAATCACATTTCATGTCACAATTTCTAAACTTAACTGACTATTCTGATTTTAAAAAACTGCTAGGATATTACACTCATGCGCAACTAACAGCCAATCACACCTCGCACACAGCACAACATAGCTGCATTGAAAAGTGGCAGATATAGCCAGCATGACCAGTATAGCCGAAAGGCAGAGAAAGAAAATGAACAAATACTTAAAAAGGACGTTTGACCCTGAACCTGACCCATCCCTCTTATGTGGCGCTGAACAGAAAAAGAAAATTAAAGCGGTGAGCAACAGACACTACAGTGATCAATACTTCAGCTATGGATTCACATTCACAGGAGATTCCTCTGCTCCAATTCCATTGTGCCTCGTTTGCAGGGAAAAACTCCTGAACCAAGCTATGGTTCCCAGTAAACTTAAAAGACATCTCACAACAAAACACACATCACTTGCCAACAAGAACGTTCAATATTTCATTCATTTGAGAAGTCAAACTGACAAACAAGCACCTTTCATGATAAAAAGTGCTACAGTTTCTGAAAAAGCTTTACATTTACATTTATTCATTTAGCAGACGCTTTTATCCAAAGCAACTTACATTAGTTTTTTTTTTTTTTAACAATGTTACCCATTTATACAGCTGGATATTTACTGAGGCAATTGTGGGTTAAGTACCTTGCCCAAGGGTACAGCAGCAGTGTCCCAGCGAGGATCGAACCAGCAACCTTTCGGTTACGAGTCCTGCTCCTTAACCACTATGCTACACTGCCGCTTTAGAAGCTAGCTATCAAGTTGCAGATAGATATAAATCCAAGAAGTCTTACACAGTGGCCGAATCTTTAATCCTGCCTGTGTGCAAAGCTATTGTGAGTACAATGTTAGGTCCAGATGCTGCAAGAAAAATATCAAAATTCCCCTGTCAAACACAGACGCATTGAAGATATGTCGGCAGACTAGAGGGTGATGTGATAGGGAAAATTAAAGAGCTGCAGCTGGATGCAACAACGAATGCCAGCAGGCATGCACAACTACTTGCGAACGTGAGATATGTTGATGGGGAGAGCATTAAGGAGAATTAGTTTTTGTCAAATATTGCCAGAAAAAACAACAGGCGAAGAAGTGTTTTGAGTGACATCTGAGTATCTTGAGAAATGGGGACTAAATTGGAAAGATTGTGTAGGTGTGTGCACGGATGGGGCCGCAGCCATGGTGGGGAGAAAGAAGGGATTCATCAGCAGGGCCAGGGAGAAAAATCCTGATGTCCTGACAGCGCATTGCTTTTTGCATCACGAGGCCCTCATGGCCAAGACTTTACCAAAAGAGCTGTCTAACGTGCTGGACGATGTGGTGCACATTGTCAACTTCATTAAAGCAAGACCTTTGAAGAGCCGCCTGTTCGCCCTGTTATGCGAGGAGGTGGGCACACATCACCAGACACTGTTGCTACACACTGTTGCTACACGCTGTGGCTACAAAGAGAGGAATTGCAACACTTTCTGACCACGGAAAAGACACAGTGCACAACTGACTGCACAAAGACTACACACAGCTGACTGCTGACGGACAATGGTGTGCAAAACTGGCGTAAATGGCCGACGTTTTCCAACATCTGAATGAGTCAAATGTGCGCATGAAGGGTTGAAATGAAAACATCCTTACTGCACTAACAAGCTCCAAGGGTTCCGTTCCAAACTCGGTGGCGAGAGCATGTTGCAAAGGGGACAGTGGAAATGTTTCCCCTCGCTCACACAGGACACGCTATCAGTGGGCCTCCGACTGGTTTGTGTGAGGTCATCTCTCAACATTTAAAAAGTCTTGAAGAGAAATTTGCCTTCTATTTCTTGACCAAAAAGTTTGACTGGGTCCGTGATCCATTTAAAGAATCCACCACAACAAGAAGCTTATTGTTGCAAATGCAAGAACAGCTCATCAAAATGAGGGAGGATGGTAGTCTCAGCCTCTGAGGGCCGTGGATGAGGAGCTCCGCGTTTGCCTCTCAGTACCAGCCAGAATCCCTGCATTATGTGCAACCAAACAAGCCCATGTTTCACATTAAAAGTAAGTAGCCTACCAATAGGCCTATGCCCAATAAACAGCCATAAACCTGCTATTTTGTGACTTGTGTATGTTTAATGTCATGGTGGTGTGCTGTGAGATTTTTTCATAGTAAATAGTGTGCCGCGAGAGAAAAAAGTTTGGGAAACACTGCTCCAGAGTACGATTCTTCCTCTCTAAGGTCAATCCTGCAGAAACCACCTGGGCAACCCCACGTGACTGTGAATTCAACAGAGCAACCCCTTTTGAAGACTGGTTCTTTTACAGAAGAACCCAACAGCCAGACGTTTTATGCCCTTTCTTTTAACAAAAGGAACATACAAGCTTTGTTTTACCTCCTAAAACCTTTCCGCTTACAGACCTTTGTCACTAACATTAGAGGCAGATATAGCCTCCCCTGGAGAGCCCAGCATTTCAGAATGCCTTTGGCCTCAGACTTCATCTCTTGGGAGGCCCTCCACAAATCACCTTTGTACATAAGCAAAGACTGCAGCCAGTAACCCTGCAGACTAAGCAATAACACTTCGTGCTCATTTAGATCAGTAACAAAATCAGAAAGGCACCTTTAAAATTCCTCCACCACCTTCATTTCTCTTAATGTTTAAAAAGCCGTCTGCATTTCCTGCGAATCACACCACCTATCAAAGTGCTTTTCTTTCCCTCCGTGTTTGGCCCTCCTGTTTGCTGTAATTGCTAAACTTCTTCCAGTGTGCCTCAGGAACAAGCTGGTATGTTCTTAAAATGGCTGCTCACGTCATCCTATTTAAGAGTGTTCAGCAGGCAGTGCAGAATATGCCCACTGTGCTTTTGCCCTCAGCACACACTACAGCAGCAAAGTTCAGGCATCTTTAGGCCACTTCAAACCAGGCGCAACCTTTTCAAAGTGCATAAAATATTAATCATCTTCCCTGTCATCAAAAGGAGGAACCACTTTCTTCTGAATACTCACGTAAAAGCTGGTGGACGAGCTACGTGCGAAGAGTCAGCTCCATCTCCAAGCTCATTTTGCAATTCTTATTCACGCTCCAGTTTCAACTTCCAAACGGAGCTTCTCCACTTCCTTCTCCCTCTCTGTTGCTTTTTCCTCATTAAACTCTAATTCAATTTCTTAATCAACTCCGATTGCGAAAACATGATCACCAGATTTTGAATCTGCAGATAGAATTCTACAACCCTTGGATAAGAAACGTAGTTTCCTTTTTATCTAAGAACAGTTTATCTTCATTTCTAATAATCCGCGATCTCGGTCAAATTAGCTTCAGAACAACCATCGAATTTCCCACAAATTGGATTCACAGCAAAGTCGCTGAGTTCATAAGTAATTTCTCCGCTGCACAGCACACTTAAACAGGAAAACGGCCCCGTTAACGCAACACACGGCAAACGCAGCCAAAAGGAACACCAAGTTTCAGGGCAGCTAGGAGGGTATTATTCGCCAAACATATTGGTGAAACATGAGGTACTGACATATTCTTTCGCAGACAGGAGCGGTAATCGGCTGGCTTACGTCGGTTATTGGGTATGATATTGGTATCGGTGTTAAGAGCGCAAGATGTTGGGTTCGGGAACAAATGCCAGGTGCGGAAGACACACCGCAGAGCCCGGGGGAAGTGTGCTGGCGATCGGTGGGGTAGGGAAGGAAAGAAAGCGATTGCATCAGCCGGCCTGTAATGGGCTGTCTGACAGGGACGCTCATGCTCACCAAACCAACAAGTGCCACCGTCTCCATACACGATCTAAACAAACAGCGGGCACCTCAGAGAGGGTACTACTCACTGCGTACCGCCACGGCAGTTTAAATCATATCAGCTGAACATTTCCTCACCTCACCCTGACGTCACGTCACACGCACTGCAATACACACACGCACACATGCGTGCAATCCGTTTAGCTACGTCCTTTAAATACGCATTGAAACACAAAGAATTCAGTTATAGGATATCTCGGCTGACACGCCGAGTCCTTCTGCGTTGTTTGAAACAGTCAGACCATTGGGGGTGATAGTTTTCCCTTTCAAAGTGAAATACATGGTATTTTTTAATTTAAATAAATAAAAATGTCCGCAGCTATCCAGTGATATCATTTTATAAAAATGATGATACACTTAACTAGCCCATGCTGGTAGCTGTGTTTGTCAAGGAAGAATACACTTTTAGTAAGAATACACTTCTTTACAGATTGTTTGCTGTCTACTTTCATATTCCTCTGGTGTGAAAAAAGGTACGACTGTTACCATTGACTGAAATAATGATCTTAAGGTAAGCCCAGGCAGTGTGTATCTATGCAGTTCTAGGCAGTGTGTATCTATGCAGTTCTAGGCAGTGTGTTACACTATGTTCTGCAGTTAGCTGTTGAAATGTTACGTTGTACAAAACTGAGTATTCTTACACTCTTGCTGTTAGATGAAGGCCACAAACTCGTATAATGCAAATAGCTTTGATATTCATTTACTAGTCTATAGGAATGACATTCTAATAATTGCATTTACGAAGCACCTTTTAATGATCTCAGAGTGCTTTGTGGTGAAGGGGAATGGCTCACACGTCATTCTGGATGAGTCACAGCGGCCATTTCGTACCAAACACACAGCACACATCCACAGAGAGGGACAGGAAGTGGTTTATTTAGCCAGTAAACTGGAGGAGTTGTTTATTTACGGGCTGATTGATAAAGTTGCACTGAATTCAAGTGTCTCATTAATGTCACAAACAATCCATTGAAACACACCTCTGCACATCAGGTTTGGAAAAGAAACTTTTATTGCTGGTGGAGAGGACAGAATCATCACAATATTAAATTTGGCCCCTCAGTTTGATCACAGAATATCGGCGACCAAAAACTGCTGATTAAACTTAGCAAATGAACTCTTCAAAATACCAACTTCTGAAAACAAAAATCCACATTTTCAGTTTTGTGCCACACTCAGCACAGGTCCTTATCTTTCAGTGCTGGTCATTACTTTTTGCTGGTTGTTGAAATAAAAATATTTCTATATCTGAAGCAAGAATAAAATGCTCAGGTGTGTTCAAAACAAACAGCAGTACACAGAAATAGCCATAAACCTCACTGAGCGACACCATCTCTCAGACTACAAATGAGTACTCTTACAAATATCTACAAATACTTTCTCAAACGCATCATTTACAAATAAGGACTCAAACATTTAGTCATAAATAACTAACATTTTTACTTTTAAATAGATTTAAATTAACCCCAGTGATGCATGAGGCCCCAGTTAATGTGCAACATTTTCTCAACATTGCAGTAACATTGGAGGAGTGCGGCTCCTCCCTCCATCCGGAAAGCCACTCCTATTGGCCCATCCACCTGCTAGCCTTTTTCTCTCTTTAGTATAGGAATGGATTGCACTGATTTTATTGTATCGAAAACAAAGAATAAATAAACACAATAAAGTTAATATATAACAATAATAATAAAAATAACATTAAGAGCCTAAAATTGTGTGCTGTAAAGCTACAACCTTTACACAGTATTAGTTCACTTAGAGACATGTACATTTGATCTGGTTCCGCATCAGAGGGTGTTTCTCCGGATTCCTGTGGTCGCTTTTCATCAGGAATGTTTTGGTCATAAGAGAATGATGGAGCAGACGTAAAACTCCAACCTCAGACCTCGAGGCTGCTCTGATCTGGGGTCAGTTGGGTGCGTTTGTATTGATGTGGGGTCAGCCATTCATATAAGTGGAGAGACACAGATATAGTGGCTGTATTGATCTGGGGTCTGTCTGGGTCGCTGTACTGATCTGAGATTGAGCTGGGAAAGTAAGATGTGCTGATTTGGGCTGAGATGTGGGGTGAGTCTGGCGGCCGTGCGGTGGGAGTCAGGCGTAGTTGTTGTTGTGCTCGATGCGGGTCACCATGGTGGACACCAGCCGCTCCAGCTGCTCGGCTCGCTGCTTCCCCGTCTGCAGCACCTCCTCGTGATTGGCCTTCTCCTCGCTGTCGTAGTCCATCACCGCCTGATTGGTGATCAGAGACAGAGCGAAGACGCGCATCCCACAGTGCCGAGCCACGATCACCTCGTGCACAGTGCTCATCCCTGCGAGAGAGAGACGGAGACAGTCACGCACCGCACACAAAGCACAGCGGGAGAGAGAGCAGTCACGCACCGCACACAAAACGCAGCGCAGAGAGAGAGCAGTCACGCACCGCACACAAAACGCAGCGCAGAGAGAGAGCAGTCACGCACCGCACACAAAACGCAGCGCAGAGAGAGAGCAGTCACGCACCGCACACAAAACGCAGCGCAGAGAGAGCAGTCACGCACCGCAGCGCAGAGAGAGAGCAGTCACGCACCGCACACAAAACGCAGCGGGAGAGAGCAGTCACGCACCGCACACAAAACGCAGCGGGAGAGAGCAGTCACGCACCGCACACAAAACGCAGCGGAGAGCAGTCACGCACCGCACACAAAATGCAGCGGGAGAGAGCAGTCACGCACCGCACACAAAGCACAGCGGAGAGAGAGAGCAGTCACGCGCCGCACACAAAACACAGCGGAGAGAGAGAGCAGTCACGCACCGCACACAAAGCACAGCGGAGAGAGAGAGCAGTCACGCGCCGCACACAAAACACAGCGCAGAGAGAGAGCAGTCACGCACCGCACACAAAACACAGCGCAGAGAGAGAGCAGTCACGCACCACACACAAAACGCAGCAGAGAGAGAGAGCAGTCACGCACCGCACACAAAACGCAGCGGAGAGAGAGAGCAGTCACGCACCGCACACAAAACGCAGCGCAGAGAGAGAGCAGTCACGCACCGCACACAAAACGCAGCGGAGAGAGAGAGCAGTCACGCACCGCACACAAAACACAGCGCAGAGAGAGAGCAGTCACGCACCGCACACAAAACGCAGCGGGAGAGAGAGCAGTCACGCACCGCACACAAAACGCAGCGGGAGAGAGAGCAGTCACGCACCGCACACAAAGCACAGTGCAGAGAGAGCAGTCACGCACCGCACACAAAACGCAGCAGAGAGAGAGAGCAGTCACGCACCGCACACAAAACGCAGCGGAGAGAGAGAGCAGTCACGCACCGCACACAAAACGCAGCGGAGAGAGAGAGCAGTCACGCACCGCACACAAAACGCAGCGGAGAGAGAGAGCAGTCACGCACCGCACACAAAACGCAGCGGAGAGAGAGAGCAGTCACGCACCGCACACAAAACGCAGCGGGAGAGAGCAGTCACGCACCGCACACAAAACGCAGCGGAGAGAGAGAGCAGTCACGCACCGCACACAAAGCACAGTGCAGAGAGAGCAGTCACGCACCGCACACAAAACGCAGCGGAGAGCAGTCACGCACCGCACACAAAACGCAGCGGAGAGAGAGAGCAGTCACGCACCGCACACAAAACACAGCGGGAGAGAGCAGTCACGCACCACACACAAAACACAGCGGAGAGAGAGAGCAGTCACGCACCGCACACAAAACGCAGCGGAGAGAGAGAGCAGTCACGCACCGCACACAAAACACAGCGGGAGAGAGCAGTCACGCACCGCACACAAAACGCAGCGGAGAGAGAGAGCAGTCACGCACCGCACACAAAACACAGCGGGAGAGAGCAGTCACGCACCGCACACAAAACACAGCACAGAGAGAGAGCAGTCACGCACCGCACACAAAACGCAGCGGAGAGAGAGAGCAGTCACGCACCGCACACAAAACGCAGCGGAGAGAGAGAGCAGTCACGCACCGCACACAAAACGCAGCGGGAGAGAGCAGTCACGCACCGCACACAAAACGCAGCGGAGAGAGAGAGCAGTCACGCACCGCACACAAAGCACAGTGCAGAGAGAGCAGTCACGCACCGCACACAAAACGCAGCGGAGAGAGAGAGCAGTCACGCACCGCACACAAAACACAGCGGAGAGAGAGAGCAGTCACGCACCGCACACAAAACGCAGCGGGAGAGAGCAGTCACGCACCGCACACAAAACGCAGCGGAGAGAGAGAGCAGTCACGCACCGCACACAAAACACAGCGGGAGAGAGCAGTCACGCACCGCACACAAAACGCAGCGGGAGAGAGAGCAGTCACGCACCGCACACAAAACACAGCACAGAGAGAGAGCAGTCACGCACCGCACACAAAACGCAGCGGAGAGAGAGAGCAGTCACGCACCGCACACAAAAACGCAGCGGAGAGAGAGAGCAGTCACGCACCGCACACAAAACGCAGCGGGAGAGAGCAGTCACGCACCGCACACAAAACGCAGCGGAGAGAGAGAGCAGTCACGCACCGCACACAAAACACAGCACAGAGAGAGAGCAGTCACGCACCGCACACAAAACGCAGCGGAGAGAGAGAGCAGTCACGCACCGCACACAAAACACAGCACAGAGAGAGAGCAGTCACGCACCGCACACAAAACACAGCACAGAGAGAGAGCAGTCACGCACCGCACACAAAACGCAGCGGAGAGAGAGAGCAGTCACGCACCGCACACAAAACGCAGCGGAGAGAGAGAGCAGTCACGCACCGCACACAAAACGCAGCGGGAGAGAGCAGTCACGCACCGCACACAAAACGCAGCGGAGAGAGAGAGCAGTCACGCACCGCACACAAAGCACAGTGCAGAGAGAGCAGTCACGCACCGCACACAAAACGCAGCGGGAGAGAGCAGTCACGCACCGCACACAAAGCACAGCGGAGAGAGAGAGCAGTCACGCACCGCACACAAAACGCAGCGGGAGAGAGCAGTCACGCACCGCACACAAAACGCAGCGGAGAGAGAGAGCAGTCACGCACCTCACACAAAACGCAGCGGGAGAGAGCAGTCACGCACCACACACAAAGCACAGCGCAGAGAGAGAGCAGTCACGCGCCTCACACAAAACGCAGCGCAGAGAGAGCAGTCACGCACCGCACACAAAACGCAGTGCAGAGAGAGCAGTCACGCACCGCACACAAAACACAGCGGAGAGAGAGAGCAGTCACGCACCGCACACAAAACGCAGCGGAGAGAGAGCAGTCACGCGCCTCACACAAAACGCAGCGGGAGAGAGCAGTCACGCACCGCACACAAAACGCAGCGGAGAGAGAGAGCAGTCACGCACCGCACACAAAGCACAGCGGAGAGCAGTCACGCACCGCACACAAAACGCAGCACAGAGAGAGCAGTCACGCACCGCACACAAAACGCAGCACAGAGAGAGCAGTCACGCACCGCACACAAAATGCAGCGGAGAGAGAGAGCAGTCACGCACCGCACACAAAACGCAGCGGGAGAGAGCAGTCACGCACCGCACACAAAACGCAGCGGAGAGAGAGAGCAGTCACGCACCGCACACAAAACGCAGCGGAGAGAGAGAGCAGTCACGCACCGCACACAAAACGCAGCGGAGAGAGAGAGCAGTCACGCACCGCACACAAAACAGCGCAGAGAGAGAGCAGTCACGCACCGCACACAAAGCACAGCGGAGAGAGAGAGCAGTCACGCACCGCACACAAAACGCAGCGGGAGAGAGCAGTCACGCACCGCACACAAAACGCAGCGGAGAGAGAGAGCAGTCACGCACCGCACACAAAACGCAGCGGAGAGAGAGAGCAGTCACGCACCGCACACAAAACGCAGCGGAGAGAGAGAGCAGTCACGCACCGCACACAAAACACAGCGGAGAGAGAGAGCAGTCACGCACCGCACACAAAACAGCGCAGAGAGAGCAGTCACGCACCGCACACAAAACGCAGCGCAGAGAGAGAGCAGTCACGCACCGCACACAAAACGCAGCGGAGAGAGAGAGCAGTCACGCACCGCACACAAAACGCAGCGCAGAGAGAGCAGTCACGCACCGCACACAAAACACAGCGCAGAGAGAGAGCAGTCACGCACCGCACACAAAACGCAGCGGAGAGAGAGAGCAGTCACGCACCGCACACAAAACGCAGCGGAGAGAGAGAGCAGTCACGCGCCTCACACAAAACGCAGCGGAGAGAGAGCAGTCACGCACCGCACACAAAACGCAGCGGAGAGAGAGAGCAGTCACGCGCCTCACACAAAACGCAGCGGAGAGAGAGCAGTCACGCACCGCACACAAAACGCAGCGGGAGAGAGCAGTCACGCACCGCACACAAAACGCAGCGCAGAGAGAGAGCAGTCACGCGCCTCACACAAAACGCAGCGCAGAGAGAGAGCAGTCACGCACCGCACACAAAACACAGCGGGAGAGAGCAGTCACGCACCGCACACAAAACGCAGCGGAGAGCAGTCACGCACCGCACACAAAGCACAGTGCAGAGAGAGAGCAGTCACGCACCGCACACAAAACGCAGATGAAGATCACAGGTTTTGCATTCAGGCATTGTCAGAGCAGAATCTGGACTTATTTCTCTCCATGTGCTGTAATGATGTTTCAGTTATGTTTTGGTGCCGTTTTGTGCTGTAACAGGTTGGCAGACTCACCGACAGCATCGGCGCCCAGCTTGTGGAGCATGCGGCACTCTGCGATGGTTTCGAAGGACGGCCCTCCCAGCACGCAGTACACGCCCTCTCGCAGGAAGTCCCCGTATCCAAGCTCCGCCCCCACATCCTGTGCCAGCTGCTGCAGCTCGCGGTCATACGCGTCTGACATGCAGGGGAAGCGCACCCCAAACCTGCAAGAGGGACACCGTCACACAAGCGTTACATCCCGTCTGTGACACAAACTATTACACCCTGCCTGTTACAGAGACACACCCACCTCTCGTCGTTGGGTCCTGCCAGCGGGTTGTTCCCAGCAAAGCCTGGCATATTGAGGTGGTCCTTTATGATCATGATGTCTCCCACCTTGTAGTCCTGGTTCAGGCCTCCTGCAGCGTTGGTGAGAATCACTGTCTCAACTCCCAGCAGCTTGAAGATCCGCATAGGGAAGGTGATCTACACACAAACAGCAAAGCAAACTCTGAACACGCTGCAGCACAGTAACCAAAGAGGCCTGAACTCCTTCACTGCACAGACACGCAGCAGGAATAAATGCGCCCTGACAGCTCCACACTTACCTTCTGGACGGGATATCCTTCATACAGGTGAAACCTTCCCTGCATGCAGATGCAGGGTTTTCCCTTCAGAGTGCCAAACACCAGCCGTCCTGCATGGCCGTGCACTGCAACACAGAACCACCAATCAGCACACAGCAAACAAACACGCCTCACACAGGGGAGCCAATCAGAATCATCTCACACTGAACCCTGGAGACCATGGAACAGAAGCAAAAGTTCACACAGAAGAACAGAGATTCCCAGAGGGACCGAGAGGGGGAGAGACAGGGAGGGAGAGAGACAGGGAGGGAGAGAGACAGGGAGGGAGAGAGACAGGGAGGGAGAGAGAGAGAGACAAAGAGAGAGAGACAAAGAGAGAGAGACAAAGAGAGAGAGACAAAGAGAGAGACAGAGAGGGAGAGACAGAGAGGGAGAGACAGAGAGGGAGAGACAGAGAGGGAGAGACAGAGAGGGGGACAGGGAGAGAGAGACAGGGAGAGAGAGACAGGGAGGGAGAGACAGGGAGGGAGAGACAGGGAGAGAGAGACAGGGAGAGAGAGACAGGGAGGGAGAGACAGGGAGGGAGAGACAGGGAGGGAGAGACAGGGAGGGAGAGACAGGGAGGGAGAGACAGGGAGGGAGAGAGAGACAGGGAGGGGGAGAGACAGGGAGAGAGAGACAGGGAGAGAGAGACAGGGAGAGAGAGACTCACCGGTGCTCTGAGGGAAGTTGGGGATGTCTCGGTAGTTGAAGGCCACTTGATCCTTGAGCATTTCAGCCAGGCCTCCCAGCCCCGACCCGCACACTATCCCCACCAGGGGGCGCACTGCTGTCTGCGCCAGCAACCAATCGGCTGTGGCTCTGCACTCCTCATAGGTGTACCTGAGACAGACAGGAGATTAGAACAGTGTGTGTGAGAAAGCGAGTGTGTGAAGGTGTGTCGGTCTGTGTCAGACACAGTGTGTACAGTCCCCTATGGTTCCTCTCTGAAAAAACTACATTCTTACATAATAACAGGCCACCTGAGACACCAGCTGGGCTTCCCTGTGAGTTCTCCTCACCAACACACATTTTCTCTCTCTCTCACTCTCACACACACAGGCTACTCCTACCTCTCTGACCCCAGTCTTTGATTGCCGCTAAATGGTGTTTAGCGCAATAAGACAATTGCAGAAGTGTCTGACTTTATTATGGTCTAACGAGGTTTAAGAGGAGAAGGTAGGACATTCCAGCTCAGTCACTTGACTTTCTCCCAGAGACAGGTCAGAATAAGGCCAAGTCTCTCTCCCTACCTCTATCCCCCACACCCACACACACGCGCGCGTGCGCACACACACTCAGAGGAGGAGGGATGGAGAGAGTTACAGACGCAGTCTCTTAACGCTCTTCATTAGCCTGTTGGTTTAGCAGCTGGAGTCCAGCAGCACAGGCAGCGCATTGATGGGGGAGATGAGCGTTTCCTCAGCCAACCCCTGCTTCCACTCAGCTGAAGCGCAGCAGGAATGTAGCGTTCCGTAACGCATGCCATTCCGGACAGGCTTGTAAAAGACGCTCCCTTCCCTCTCCGGGGGAACATTGTAATTTACGTTACATAATCTGTGTGTTTAGCACACAAACCTACGCAGCCACGTTACACAGTTGTACAGGAGACTGGGGCAGAAGAGGCGAGAGGCTGGCTCTGCAGGCAGGACAGCATCGCCTGCATGTCATCAACAAAGACTACAATAGTACAGTATCTATTATATAACCATTTACGTTGCTGGTGAAAAACGCACAACTTTGTGCAGTTCGTCCAAAAGTCAAATACAAATACCAAGCGCGTTCTCGGGAAGGCTTGTTACGTAAAGAACCTACTCAAAGTCTTCTAGGTGAAGATTGCTTTCTACCAGCTGGGCTACAAGGATGGATGTGTATTTCTATTTCACTTATTTTCGGGAAAAACGTCATTTTTTAACATTTAAAATTGTTATTTGGCTGTAGCCTCGTAGCTGAGTCTTGTGTTTTGGGGGAAGTTACCCGTTATCTCGATTGACTTTATTCAAGTAAAAGAAAGTAAAAAGACCTCTGTACATGGAATACTCGTGAAACGTCAATGTCTGTAGCACTTCTGGGACCGCAGCAGCTGAGCGCGGTGTGGAGGAATGTTCCAGGTTACTGCTGAGGGCATTGTTGGCCGTCTCCGCCGACCCACACCCCGCACTACGTGACCGCTTTCCCGTCACAGCAAATGATGGCGCCTGCGGTTCGCTTTTTCTCTTCCACTTCGTCACTCTTTCCCTCCAGTTACCGCTTCCGTTCTCAAGCTATACGTGTGTTGGACGCGTGTATTATTATTATCCATTCTTCATTGTAAAACATATTGTAAACATTGTAACTATAAATATTATACACACTATAAACTGTAAGAGTTTATTTCGTTATCTGTGCTTGTTTGCGAAGGTAGACGTTCCCACGTGTCAGAGATCACAGCGTGGAGGCGAATTCTCAGCATCTTACAGACGCGGCGCTCCTTTCCGCTCCGAACGGCCAAAACATTCATCAGGAAGGCTAGTCTGTCCTTTCAGCCCTTCTCTACCCAACAGAATCTGGGAGATTTCAGTAACTATACTCCAGTATAGTCCAAAAAAGTCGCAAATGTAAACCCAAGAGCAAGGTCTCTCCCCCCCCCCCCCCGCCGGCGGAAATGCGGGACTGCGCGTAAGAGCCCGAAAACGATGCCACAATTCTGCTTTTACACAAACAATTTAACGATGTATCAGTGCTGATGATGTT
>NC_050606.1:307500-315000 GCF_013368585.1 Megalops cyprinoides
CTGCTCACCCCTTTCCCTGCTCACCCCTCTCCCTGCTCACCCCTCCCCGGTGACCCGTCTCCCCGGTGACCCGTCTCCCCGGTGACCCCGCTCTTTGCTCACCGTCATGCCAGCTCAGGTCACATGTGAGGTTCAGGTCAGCAGACCTTCATGTGACTGAGCTGCAGAGAGGAGCGAGACAACCAGGGAAGAGGAACGGCGAAAGAGTTAGGGAGAGAAGGATAGATAAGGAGCTGAGAGAGAGAGGGAAGGGGAGAGAGAGGGAGGGAGAGAGAGGGTGAGGGAGAGAGAGGGAGGGAGGGAGAGAGAGAGAGGGAGAGAGAGAGAGAGGGTGAGGGAGAGAGAGAGAGGGGGAGGATTTCTAACTTTTAGAGGCTCTTATTTAACTGAAAATCACATTTACTTACATGAATCAATAAAAGAAACACAAAACCAAGAAAATTATGAGAGAGACCAGAACAGAGAAAGAGAGGAGGGAAGGACTGTC
The DNA here is from genome assembly GCF_013368585.1 of Megalops cyprinoides. Taxonomy (NCBI): domain Eukaryota; kingdom Metazoa; phylum Chordata; class Actinopteri; order Elopiformes; family Megalopidae; genus Megalops; species Megalops cyprinoides. Next base: position 307,988 of record NC_050606.1, read on the forward strand.
AGAGAGGGAGAGAAGTGGAGAGAGTTCATCAATAATAAATCTTTTTATTCTTTTGGAAGTGCTGTATTGTGGTCATGGCAGGATGTTTCAGTGTGAATGTGAGTGTGTGGGGAGGGGGGAGGAGAGGAATCTGTTCTGTAAATCACCACAGACACGAGGCAAAGTGCTGCTTCCTATCTCTGCCCTCATTTCTGTCCCTCTACCACCCTCTCCTGGAAACTGTCAAATTCTGCCAAGGACTCACTGAGCCACACCCAATCTCTCTTTAAAAGGAAGCCTCAACTGCCCTGGCTCTGCAGGAAAAGACTTTGATTGGCCACTTTCTGCAGGGAAACACTATGATTGGCCACTTTCTGCAGGGAAACACTATGATTGGCCACTTTCTGCAGGGAAATATTATGATTGGTCCTTGACCATGGAGATAGCACAGGGCTTTAGTATAAGACTCTAACAATTCAATTATGTCTAAATGAGATGAGAGATCTATGCCACTCCTGAAGGAAAGTGCTGTTAATTAAACTAAACACAGATGATGAGTTCACTGTATGATCTATAGACTTCCCCTCCCAGTAGATTTCTCTCCAATTTCTTACATTGTCCTTTATTTATTTCCCTTTGAATAAGGGAGTTGTTCAGAAATTCAGTGTAATAAGAGCACAGTGGCCAGAAATTCATAGTAGAGAGTCACATGAGTCCAGTTTCCTGAGTTCTCACCTTTGATATAAGAGAACTCATGGTTAGGGCCGATACTCTCCCTCAGGCCCGATACTCTCCCTCAGGCCCGGTGCCCGGTTCACTTATTAGATGCTATTCAGAATGCTTGTTGTGCTAATTCATGCATATCATAAAATAAATACAATTTTTATTTCTGACTGGATTTTCTCTAATGCAAATGAGCTGACAACCTTGAGTAGGTCATACAGTATGTGTGGTAACCACTAGATGGCGATGGAAAATTGTCAGAAACTGTCAGGACTGCAGTGTAAGTACTTTCCAACATTACAACTCACCATGGATCAGAATCTAAGTTTATAAAATGAATAATTTGGTTTTGGATTGTGAAATGCACGCAGTAGATGTTTTGTTAGGGCAGAAAGTGCCCATGACTCCAGGAGAAGTTATCACGGAAATGGAGGATGGTGAGCTTTTATCACTGTTACAAAAGAGAGAGAGAGAGAGAAAGAGAGAGGGGGAGAGAGAGAGAGAGAGAGAGAAAGAGAGAGAGAGAGAGAGAAAGAGGGGGAGAGAGATGTTGAGAGTTACGTTTTTCAGCCAGAAAAGCGACAGAATGAGGACGAAAGAGATGATGAAAGAAAAAGGAGAAAGACTCAGGAAGGAAGGAAAGATGAAGAAAGAGAAGGGGAACTAGTGACGGAACAACAAACAGGATCCAAGGCGAGGATAAAGAGAGGGAATAAAAAGAAAGAAAAAAAGCTGGACTACAGGGAGCCAACTGTGCTGACCTTCGCAGGACTTCACCTCCTTCTCCCCCTCTCCCCCTCTCCTTCACTCTCCATCTGTCTCTCCATCTATATCAAAATATTTGCTGGAATAAAATATATTATGTGTGTAAACTATGAATTTTCCATCTGCAATGTCATTAAAATTAAAGCATGATATTTTAAATAATGGAATGAAACCGTTTCGCATGGATTGATGTATTAAAAAAAAAGATTTTTAAATGTAAAAAAGTCTCTTTCTTCCTCTCCTGAATGGCTTCAGCACCCTCTCGTGACGCTGAACAGAAGCTGAATTCCTCTCACGAAATCTCTCTTTGTGTGTTTTCCTCAAACAGGACATTCAGTCCTCTCATGTATAGAGAAAGACCACACTGCTGTACCCCCTCCCCTTCCGCAAACAGCCACCCCTGCCCCCTGCCCACTCACACTGAGCACTCAGAGCAGAAGAACCATCATCCCAAACCAATGCCTGATGCAGCCACTCATCGGTACTGTCATGGAGGAGGCAACAAGACAAGAAACGTAAAAAGCAGTTTGGACCAGGCGGGCCTGAGCCCCTGTCTGGGGCTTTTCAGGTCTCTGGAGCATTATTACAGGTTATGACTGAAAAGCCGCCCAGCCTTCCTCTGGCCTGGTCTCAGCGACTCACCGTGAGCTCGGAGTTCCTCACACTCCACTGAGCTGCTAATTTAACTCTGGTCTCTTACAGATACAGACTGTCTGACTGTGTTTGATCTATCGCTCATCCCCTTTATTGAGGAAGACCCAGTGGGCCCTTGGGCAGCTCGTTTTCAAAGACAGATATTAACGAAATATGATGAAAAAACAACCGTTTTTCAGTATTCAGCTGAGGGCTCAACGAAGCCTGATTAACTGAGGACTCGGCGGGAATGAAAATGAGCGGACAGAGGGGCCCATAGGTTTGAGTTTGGGAAACCGGGCGCTCCGTGATTAATGCGTGTGTTTGTGGGTCTGGTCGCCTGAAGTCGTTGCGCGGCGCGCCTTGAAACGCCAGAACGCGCATGCGACCGCACGAGTTTACAGCAGGAGACACGCAAACGAGGCCGACCGTTTCTCCCACGTACTGCCCGTTACATCGTGCTCACATTGTAAGTGCCATTCAGTTCCCGCTGCTCAATAGACTTTGCACGTCCTCTCTTCCAAGAAATGTCCATCTGAAAGGGGTCCACGCGCCTGCAGGGGCCTCAAGGGACAGCAAACGTGACCGGAGCTGTCGCGCGCGCAGCAGCACGCGCAAAAGAAAAAACTATTCAAAAACACATACACATCTGCATTCAAAAGCAGCTTTCAGTTTGGAACTAATGCACTTTCTTTAACCAATAACGATCGAGTACAAAACCCCGATCTTTTTTATTTGAATATCTTCAAAAGTCTGCCAATGCTAAACAGTCCAACTTTCAGTTATAGAGAGAGGGAGGAGGGGGGAGGAGAGCTGCATTAATGAATTAAAAGGTCCCGAAAGAGAGAGGGGGCAGAAAGAGCCTGAACAGTTACTCATTCTCAATGGGAAAGAGGAAGCGGCAGGGACGGGACACACGCGACTCCGCTTCGTAAGAACCCGAACCCGAACCCGCAGCGCGATCGGGAAGGCGTTGAGTGACAGCCCGAGACTCGGTCCTGCCGAGGGTGGCCGGAACCGCTAATAGCATTTATGTGTCTACTACAACTTATTTTAGCTGTGTAAATGAGAGCGGATCTTTTAAACGTAAAGAAAAGCAGTCATGCTCCAAAGAAAATCTGAATCGATGCTTCACCCCAAAAAGACACACAGGCTGCAGCACGCGTGAGCATGTGCGCCGCACGCAAGCGCATGCACCTGCAGACGCCGTGAGGTCGCAGAGTTTGCGAGCCGAGAGCTTCCCACTTCTTTTTTCATATTTAAAGTTTTATGAATTAAACCTGCTTTCAAGCCAGCGATTCAGAAACCACAACGCAAAAGGTAAGCAAGCGGGATTCTTTCTAAACAAGTAATTTCCCCAAATTGTTTTCATTCTCTATTTGTTCCACTTTCAATAATGTAAAGAATCGATATTAAAATATATCCAGTTTGGTGAATAATTTATGAAATCGTCAACATAAATGCAGCGACTTAAACGCGAACATGCAAGGCGAAGTCTGATGTTCCGAAAACTATCCATGACTGACTCTTTCACTTCATTCCGCAGGCCGATTCCGCGCAGCTGAAACTCTGTTTAAGTCGCTGAGTACAGGCTGTTATCACGATCACTGCGGGAACGGTCGCAGCTGTGATTTATGCATCCGACCCAGAATTATTTCACTGATCCAGTCATAACCCCACCGTAATCTGTGAGATACGGACACTGACGCCGGGGAAGAGCTCCAGCATCACTCCCCTTCCGCCGCACGTTTCAGCGCATTATATTTGCCCAGGAGACACTCTTCTCCAGATGTTTACGCTGGCCAGTGATACAGCTGCATATTTACATTTACATTTTTACATTTATTTATTTAGCAGACGCTTTTATCCAAAGCGACTTACAAAAGTGCATACAGTAGGTACAGCGACAGTACGGGGACAGGATGTGTACAGTTCCATAATGAGACAGTTCTCAGCTGAGAGCAAGGTCTGTTTGAGGACGCAGTACTATCAGATTTGTACAATTACAGCCTATAGGGCAACTAATACGATACACTTTCAAACGGCAAACTTCAACAACTTCAAACGGCACAAAGAGCGTCAGGGTAAAGGCGGCAACAAGAGACGAAATTTAAAAGCACAATTTAAAAAAGTACAGCGATTTACAACAGCACTGATGGGTGGGGGGGGGGGGCAGCAATTGTGTAAATATTTACTGAGGCAGTTAAAACTGTAGTTAAACTGAAGCACGGGTGTGCAGCTAATTTCATTCCATCAAAGATTTCATCTGTTACAATTGCACCTTTCGCACCTGGCGGAAGCTCACCTGCGCAGCTGTCTAAGTTGCGGCAGAACTGTGAACAGAGTGCACTGCAGTCCCTATAACACACTCCACTCCTGGGGTCTGACTGCGCTTACGCATTCACAGTAATGCTTACTATAAATCAATATCATTGTTTTCTCATTTTTTTGGATCAAGATGATACTCTGTGGAAAGTTTTACAAAGTGGAACAGTGGCCAGTAGGGGGGCAGTGTAGAGCAGTTGTCAGAGCAACAGCGTGGAACAGTGGAGTAGTCTCGCTCTGTGATACACTAACTGTGTGGAGCAGTGGGATAGTCTCGCTCTGTGATGCACTAACTGTGTGGAGCAGTGGAGTAGTCTCGCTCTGTGATGCACTAACTGTGTGGAGCAGTGGAGTAGTCTCGCTCTGTGATGCACTAACTGTGTGGAGCAGTGGAGTAGTCTTGCTCTGTGATGCACTAACTGTGTGGAGCAGTGGAGTAGTCTCGCTCTGTGATGCACTAACTGTGTGGAGCAGTGGGATAGTCTCGCTCCCTAGAATACTGATGAGGGTCCTTTGTTGGGGATTGGTTTCTGCCCCCCCCCCCCCCCCCCCCCCACACTGTCCCTCTCACACAGGCCTCTGAGTCAATGGGGGTTTTTGTCCCTTTCATCCCTCCTCCAAACAAAGGATTCTTGTCCACACAGGAGGGGGGGGGGGGGGGGGGGTGGCACTGATAGTGAGAAGGAGGGGGTGAGCCGCTCAGAGAGGAGAATGGAGTGATTATGTAACAAATCCAACTGTTTATTTCACACAATCGTGACTCCTGAGGAGCAGCTCCATCCCACGAAGCGCAGATTAAAACTGCCGCAGCCTACTATACAGCTGTGTCACACATACTCCAGCTCCACAGGTGCTGGGAATCAAACCTGCAACCTTTACAAATACCTCACCCTGCAGCCTGAGCATGTCTACACACAGCGCTGTAGGGAGCACATCTGATGGAGCAGCTGTAATATGGCATTGTAACGAAATACACTCATTTGTTCTTCATCTGTACCTAAAGATGGAGGCTGGGCTCTGTGGGAAAAATCCAGCAGGGTAGAGCTTCCTGCCCGTGGAAACAGGAGACTGTCTGGCATTTCTGTGTGCTGCAGTGTTACCTGTCTGTGAGACAGCAGAGGCTCAGTATGCTTACAGATGAAGTACCCTGAGATCAGAGCACTGGGTCACAGGTCACCAGGGAAGCTGTAACAGGGGTGTAAGGGGGCAGATCTGAGTTCGGCCGGGACTCTAGCTGCACTGTAGCACCCTGACAGGACGCCATGGCAAAAGCCCCCTCAGGCCCTGGAACTGTCCCATCCTGCTTACTCTCACCGTGTCAGGAAGCCCAGCTTCACACCTCAAAAGAAAAAGCGGATTGAAGTAATTGCTTGTAAACATTGTCTGATGTCCAAACCCTCTCACAAAAGCCCAGAAATACAGCAGCAACAGTAGGAAAGTTTAGTGTTAACAATAGTGAAGTTCAGTGTAATATTTTATAATGTTATCAACAGTATAGTTTAGTGTTGTAGTGTCAGCAGTGATGTGTAGTGTCACAGCAGTATAGTGTAGAATAAACATCCAATACAAAATTGTGAGGAGTATAGTTTTGATATATAAACGATGTCAAGTAATTTTTAGAGATTAATTTTTGGATGTCAATATAATTATCTATTTACATATTTTGCTTCTTCATGAAAGATGGGATTTTGTTTGTATTGGAAGAAGAGTGTGGGGGTGCTGGGACAGACCTCTTCTGGAGGACCATCCAGTACAGCATTACAGGGAATCAAGATGAATTTTTATATTACAACTGAAATGCATTGAATGAGAGGTATAAAAAAGAGAAGGGGAGGGGGAGAGAGAGTGGCAGTGAGGAAGATAGTGGGAGAGAGAGAGAGAGAGGCAGTGAGGAAGATAGAGGGGGAGAGAGAGAAAGAGAAGGGGAGGGGTAGAGAGAGGGGGGAGCAAGAGGGTCATTGTGTTGTGGCAAATTGTGCTTGTGTAAATTATAAATGGTTGAGTTGCAGTGGATCATTATTGCATAACTGCAGTGTAATTAAAATGCAGATTATGCAATTGAAACATGAAGTATAGTGTGTGTGTGTGTGTGTGTGTGTGTGTGTGAGTGTGTGTGTGTGTGTGTGTGTGTGTGTGGAGGCAATGACATGCTTCATTTTGTGGGCAGGGAATGAGTGACAAGGTCAGAGTTCATCAGTGTGAGTCCAGCCAATAACACACGTGCAGAGATCCCATCAGCAGATCCACACAAACACATTTATACACACTGTACTACCAATAAGAAATCCACAGAGAGCAAGGAGGGGAGGGGGGGGAGAGACAGGGAAAGAGACAGAAAGATAGGGGGGGGGGGGAGAGACAGGGAAAGAGACAGAAAGATAGGGGGAGAGAGAGAGAGAGAGAGAGACAGGGAAAGAGACAGAAAGATAGGGGGGGGGGGAGAGACAGGGAAAGAGACAGAAAGATAGGGGGGGGGGGGAGAGACAGGGAAAGAGACAGAAAGATAGGGGGAGAGGGGGGGAGAGAGAGAGAGAGAGAGAGACAGGGAAAGAGACAGAAAGATAGGGGGGGGGGAGAGACAGGGAAAG
>NC_050606.1:320000-322500 GCF_013368585.1 Megalops cyprinoides
TGTGTTTAATGTGTGTGTGTGAGTGAGTGTGTGTGTAAGTGTGTGTGTTTAATGTGTGTGTGAGTGTGTGTGTTTAATGTGTGTGTGAGTGTGTGTGTTTAATGTGTGTGTTGCCCAGGTGACGGGGAAGCTCCTGCAGACGTCTCTGACTCAGGAAGGTGAGACGGTGCGTCTGGATCAGAGGAACGTCCCTTTCCAGGTGGACACCTCCAGCGACAGCCCCTTCCTCATCCTCCCCCTCACCTTCTACCACGTCATCGACGACAGCAGCCCTCTGCGCGCCTGGGCTGCCAAGGGTACGAGGGTGTGTGTGTGTGTGTGTGTGTGTATGTGCGTGCGTGCGTGTGTGTGTGCGTGCGTGCGTGTGTGTGTGTCTGTGTGTGTGTGTGTGTGTGTCTGTGTGTGTGTGTGTGTGTGTGTCCATGTGCATGCGTGTGTCTATGAGTATGAGTGTGTGCATATGTGTGTTTGTGTGTGTGTGCGCGTGTATGTGTGTGTGCGTGTGTGTGTGTGTGTGTGTGTGTGTGCATCCGTGTGTGTGTGTGAGTGTGAGTGTGTGCATATGTGTGTTTGTTTGTGTGCACGTGTGTGCGTATGTGTGTGTGTGCATGTATGAGTGTGTGCTTGTGTTTGTGTGTATGTGAGTGTGTGCGTGTGAGTGTGTGTGTGTGTGTGTGTGCATGTGTGAGTGTGTGCTTGTGTTTGTGTGTGTGTGAGAGTGTGCGTGTGAGTGTGTGTGTGTGTGTGTGTGCATGTGTGAGTGTGTGCTTGTGTTTGTGTGTGTGTGAGAGTGTGCGTGTGAGTGTGTGTGTGTGTGTGTGTGCATGTGTGAGTGTGTGCTTGTGTTTGTGTGTGTGTGAGAGTGTGCGTGTGAGTGTGTGTGTAAGGGTTTGAAGCTCACATCTCAGAAATGTCTTAAATCCATATCATGCATCTTCGGAAACATGGATTATAATTAGTACAGAGGAGCTTTCAGTCAATTGCTGCTCAGTTAATTCAAGCTATTTCAAATAACATATTTATTAGCAACTCTTCTTACTTCCTTTTTTCTCATTCTTATTCGTATTTTTAAAAAATATTTATGGTTTTAGTAAAAATGTTCCCGTTGACTAACACGGATAGAGCGTTCTGCCCTGACACTTGCGGCTGACTTCGCTCTGGGCCGCAGATGCAGACTCTGCTCACGCTGACTCTGACTGGCAGAGCTCAGAGCTCACAGTGTCAGTCGGCAGGACAGCTGCCGAGCGCCCGCCTGTGGGGAGCACAGGTAACAGGCTGATTCTGAGGGTGCTTTCCCCAGCTTTGATACACTGTTTGTGCATTACAGAATTGAATAAAAATGTGTCACTTGAAATACTTGATAAATAGGTCTAAAGGGTCTCAGTGTTTTCCTGGGTGTGGTGATGGGCAGTTACATATTGCACTGAAATTTTAGTGGCCAATAGTGGAAATTGTGTCAGTTGTGTGAATTTGGGGAAGTACGTAATGTTTAGAGCAGGACAGCAGGAAAGTCCCCTCTGATTGGCTATGTTTAGAGCATAACAGTAACAAAAGTAAGCTCTGATTGGCTGTATATACAGCAGGTCAGTAGTAAGAGTCCCTCTGACTGGCTGTATTTACAGCAGGTCAGTAGTAAGAGTCCCTCTGATTGGCTGAATTTACAGCAGGACAGTAGTAAGAGCCCCTCTGATTGGACTCCCCCTCCCCCTCTCCTTGCAGGCGGGGGATGGACGGACCCTGAGCTCGCCGACTTCGAGCTGCTGGTGATTATGAGCGCCACGGTGGAGCCCACCTCTGCCACCTGTCAGGTGCGCACGTCCTACCTGCCGGACGAGATCCTGTGGGGGTACGAGTTTCCCCCTGTGGTCTCCCTCTCCCCCTCCGGGAAGTACGTGGCAGACTTCTCCTTCTTTGACAAAGTGGCCAAGACCAAGACCCCACCCCTCTTCAAACAGGCCCCGCCCTCCAGCCCGCCTCCACACCGTTACCCTGGCAGCAGAGGGGGCGTGGTGGAGGGGGCGGATCCAGAGAAGCTGCGTCTGGAGCAGAGCTACAGGGAGAGAGGAGAGGAGAGAGGCAGGGTGAGAGACAGCAGCCCTCTCAGTGTCCGAATCAGCAACGTATAGAGAGAGGGAGGGGGGGGGGGAGGGAGAGAGGGAGAGAGGGGTGTAGGGGGGGGAGTGGAGGGAGAGAGAGAGGGGGGAGAGAGAGAGGGAGAGATGGAGAGAGGGTAGGGAGAGAGAGAGAGCGAGGGGGGAGAGAGAGAGAGGGAGAGAGAGAGGGAGAAAGAGAGGGAGGGAGGGAGGGGTTTAGAGAGGGGGTGAGAGTGATGGAGAGGGAGGAGGGAGGGAGGAAGAAAGAGACTAAGTCACCATCAGGCTTTAGACACACACACACACGCAAACTCACAACCAAACACAAACACACACACATACACATGCACACGCACACATAAGCAAACTCACAACCAAACACACACACACACACATGCAGATCTGCC
>NC_050606.1:327500-332500 GCF_013368585.1 Megalops cyprinoides
TAGGGCTGTGGTGCGGTTATTACAGGGTGAGTTATTTCCTGTGTCTGCATGGTGTGTGCGTGCATGTTTGCATATCTGTATGTGTGTGTGTGTGTGTGTGTGTGTGTGCGAGTGTGCAAGGGTGTGCGTGTGCATGTGTGTGTGTGTGAGAGACATACAGCCCAGCCAAGCATCACTGCAGCTGCACACAGGGAAAACCCACAGCATCAGAGCTTAGCACAAAGCAGCGCACACCATAAATATGGGAGGCTGTTTAGGGCGAAATCATTGAAACACGGTAACATTTCACCTGTGTATACATATGAGGGACTTACACATACACACAGACTACTCGAACACTGTGTGGTTGCGCGCATGTATGTGGGTGTGCGTGCAAGACAGTTTCCAATGCGCCCGGAAGTCGTTTCATTGTAACAGGGAGGCACACTTATGGCGCAAAGAGCAACGTTACGGTTACAGTCCGTTCATGTAGCTGCAAGCATACAATGCATAACATGACACAACAATTCCTAAACATGAAGAAATGGCGCTTACATTACATATAGCAGTAATACAGTCAAATAATTTAGAATTAAACTCCCTCTGTACTCCCTCTGTTTGAAATCTTCCTGCTGTATCACATTCAAACACATTAGCCCTTCCTACATGAGATCATATCTGCCGCATTAAACCATTGTCTGAACTGGTGTTAGAATTCCTTATTTTGTCTTATTCCTTGCTGGCCTGTTAGGTCCTGGTAAGAGATCTGTTTACTGTAGTGGCTTGACGACCTCTGATATTGAAAGATCATCACTCTGTATTTGGAGCAGCTTGCTCTGTGACATGTTTATCAGGATAAATTGATAGATACCCCGCTGGAAACCAGATACTGAAGCCGGTGCCCGTAACTCTGACAGCAGGATAGCTGCAGGACTTAGAGCTTCTGAACAGAGCTGGAGCTGCTGTAGGATGTGGAGGGGTCTCGGGGGGTGGGGGTAGGGGGGGGTTGGGGGTGCAGTGTGCTGCATCTCTCTGTCTTTTCTCAGTTTTCTGACACCTCAGAGCTTCTAACAGGCTGTGTTCTTCAGAAGTTCCTCTGTTGTCATAGCCTCTAGAACTCACTACTACTTAAACTACTGTTTAAATAGTGCTGTTTCTGCTGTCTGATATTTCGCTTGTCAAGAGCTCTGTACCAAAAAATCACTTTGATTCTTAACTGTAAAACTCAAGATGTGGCCTGCTGTGTGATATTTAATACTGTAATATCTCTCTTGTGTACAGACTCAGTAGCAGAGTCTGCAGCTGTAAAAATGTTTCTCTCTGTTTCTTTCCAGTTTCCAGAGCTGAAGACTCTGTGTTTGTGCTGGAGGGGAGCTCCTATCATCTGGATGTGCAGGGATATGATAAACTCCAGATCAGATCCATGTTCTGGAAGTTTAATAAAACTACAAATGTAGTGGAATACATTCGCAGATACAATGAAACAGAGATATATGGAAATTACAAGAACAGGGTGGAATTTGACCAGAGGAACCTCTCTCTGCTGCTGAAGAACATGCAGGAGAGAGACAGCGGAATCTACACAGCAATAATAACTGATGAGAGAGGAACAGACAGAGATGTTGCTACGTACACACTCTGTGTTCAAGGTATCTGTTTCACACTCATATGTTTATCACCACTGGAGTGTATAGAATACTGACACATGGGAGCAGAACAGATCACCACTGATGCATTAAAAATGTAGTGTTAACACCGCAGATACTGAGACTTACAATCAGACAATCATGACTGCATCACTAATAAAATATCTCACATCATTCGTCCGGTTTCACATGGTCACCTGTTGAGGCAGGTGTGTTCTGTAAAGTTACACTTAGGTGTGTGTGTTTGTTACCTGCAGTCAGGTGTGTTGGGCAGAAAGTTGGTGGCTGGTGTTCTAGAGTCTGAAGGCGGGACTATTATGATGTGTCACATTTTTGGCTCAGTTGATTGGTTGTTGTGTTGCAGCGGCCACGCCCAAACCACAGCTGAGCATGGAGTTACTCTTCTTTGATGGAGGATACTGCAACGTGTCAGTGAACTGCTCAGCTAAAGATGACTGGGTCTCCTACACCTGTGACCACGCCCACTGCACACAGGTAGCATCCAAAACCCCACCTTCAGGACTGATCATCATCGTCACGGCAACTAACGGAACCATCCACTGCAACAGCAGTAACCGGGTCAGCATGGAGACCCAATCAAAACCCATGAAGGACATCTGTAAGTCTGACTGACTCTAGTGTCTTTAAGTCTGAAATTAGTTTCTGTGGGTCTGTCTGACTGTGGCATCTGAGAGTCTGAGTTTAGTTTCTGTGGGTCTGTCTGTCTGTGGTGTCTGTGAGTCTGAGTTTAGTTTCTATGGGTCTGACTGTGGTGTCTGTGAGTTTGAGTTTAGTTTCTATGGGTCTGACTGTGGTGTCTGTGAGTCTGTCCAGTGTGAGAGTCTCTCCTCATAGGAACATGCTGGAGCTGAACTGAGAATCAGAGCAGTGAGCTGAAAAAATGATAAAAATGAACCTCAGATATTTACAGTGATCAAGTTTAATTAATGAAGAGGGGACTCAGCTTTGTTTTATCAGCAATGAGACAATGTGTGTATTTAAATTGAATAAATTAGAGCTGCAGATTGTTTAATAACTGTTAAAAAGAGCTCACTTTAGGTGGGGTTAGAGACCATGAAGACATCACTGTCCTGATGATTGACAGCCTGTGACTCACTGCAGGTGAAAAGAAAGAAGGGACAACTTCACCTGACTCAGTTACCAACATCATTGTTGCCATCGTCATCCTCCTAATCGGCATCGTCATCGTCATCGCCATCGTCATCATCTACATCAGAAAACGCAGCCAGCGTGGAGGTAATTTTAATGATGTGCTTAATGTCACATGAGGAAGCAGGATGTGGTAGATCACTGTAAGCTAGTGATTCTCTTCTCCTGGTAACTGACTGTGTGGAGATGGATATTTCCAGGCCACTTAAAGAACAGTGCTCTGAATCTCATCTGTGTCCAGTTAGCAGTCTGACATTTTATTACATTTACAGATCAAATCCCCAGAGTTTTTACTCACAAATCTGTGCATTTTTATCAAATTCTGAACTCTGAATTCCACAGGATCGCAGATATCACAGTGCAACACAGAGTATGCTTCTGTTGAGGTAGAATTATTAATATGACGATCATAATAATCTGTTACTGCTGCTGCTAACACTGCTGCTATTACTGATACCACCACCTCTACCAATAAATGCTAATGCTAACCCTGCTATTATTACTACTATTATTACTACTAAAGATAATGCTGTTGCCACTGCTGCTACTGTCTTGCTGCTGCTGCTGCTGCTGGGAAGACAAGCTACGCATCTGAGTTTCTGGACCTGATTATGTCACGGTATTGGCTGTGAGAGATGTCTCATCACAGGAAGATGTTGGTACCTTGTTAATTCAGCAGTCCTGATTAATGCAGTGAGACAGTCATGCAGCCAGTGTGCGCACTCCTCTCCCAATGGGGAGAGCTCTGCCCCTGCCTGAAGGCCTCAGTGCTCCTCCCGGCTGGGTGATCAGCAAACAGCTGAAAGCCTAATGCTGCACATGTCAGCTGACTCCCCCCCCCCGCAGGACCTCTCCTTCACCATGACAGCAGCACGGTGGCGGCATCTCAGAGCCGCTGGGTGTGGTGCAGGATACTGGCCTATAGCACTACCTCTAACATCAAGAGCACAGACAGATAGATTCCTGCTGTAACATGCTATATAACATCCGCTGCAAATCCATCCCTTTCTCACTACCAAATCAACACAGCGTTTGGTCCAGACCCTCGCGCTCTCTGAACCGGACTGCTGACATTCCCTTCCCACTGACCTCCCTGAAAATGCCGTCAGATCTCTCCAGCTGATCCAGAACATGGCAGCTCAACTGGTCTACAGTTTCCTGACATTGGGTACCTGTTATGTATCAGATACACGTCAAAACTCTGGGTTTGAACTGTGGAGCAATAGCAAGAACAGCACCCACATATTTTCATCAACCCCTACACTCCTGCCACACCCAACCCCTACATTCCTGCCACACCCAACCCCTACACTCCTGCCACACCCAACCCCTACACTCCTGCCACACCCAACCCCTACACTCCTGCCACACCCAACCCCTACACTGCTGCCACACCCAACCCCTACACTCCTGCCACACCCAACCCCTACACTCCTGCCACACCACTCTACTCTGCTCCCTCTGGTGGCCTTGGTCACGCCCCTCTCTGCTCATCTCGATCTGTCCAGCCCTGATTACATATGCAAGCCCACAGGCTGCGGTCACTACTGCTGTAACACAATGGCTTTATATAGCGCCTTTCGTGGGTGTCGGAGCCTTGCACAGTGGAGAGGGAATGACTCGTCTCCAGCTCTGCCAATGAGCTGCGGCCTCCTGGGTGATGCAGGACAGCCATTCTGATCCAGAACCGCCTCACATTGGCTGGGCCGAGAGGAAGGGCTTTATTCAGCCAATTACACTGCAGGAAGATCAGCTGACCAGCTAACAGCCAGAGCGGGAATTTAATTTCAGCTTCTACTGTGACCATCACAGTTATTACTATTACTACCACTACTAAACTACCACTATGCCAATAACCACTAGCACTAATGCTAATACTAATGCCACAGAGACAGCTGCTGCATTTACAATAACTACCTTCTGCTACTGCTACTGTGACCGCTACAGCGACAACCGCTACTACTACAGCTACTGTTACTGCTGCTGCTACTATTCTTATACTTCTGAAAAGAATTAATAATAACCTGTCTGTCTCTATCTGTCTGTCTGTGTATCTATATGTCTGTGTGTGCGTGTGTGTATGTGTGTGTGTGTGTGTGTGTGTGTGTGTGTGTGTGTATATATGTGTGTGTGTGTGTATATGTGTGTGTGTGTGTGTATGTGTGTGTGTGTGTGTGTGTGTGTATATGTGTGTGTGTGTGTGTG
>NC_050606.1:335000-337500 GCF_013368585.1 Megalops cyprinoides
CCACAGCCAGAGCCTCCCTCCTCCACCCCATCTCCCCCTTTCCTTTCCCTGTTTATGGTGTCCACACGGGGGGGTCAGAGCCTCCCTCCTCCACCCCATCTCCCCCTTTCCTTTCCCTGTTTATGGTGTCCACACGGGGGGGTCAGAGCCTCCCTCCTCCACCCCATCTCCCCCTTTCCTTTCCCTGTTTATGGTGTCCATACGGGGGGGGGGGGGGGGGGGGTCAACAACCTCGGCCCACAGCCAGGTACGATCCCTTCATCGGACTCCAAGTCAAATAAAGTACTGCCAAAGCCACATCAATCTTTATCCTTTTATTGTATGGAAATTAATATCTACTGAAATGTTTTAACAAGGTGATGACATTGAAGGCTCATTAGAGAATCAGTCCTAAATAAAATGACTGTTAGTTGATTCAGATGGTTCCAGGTCAGTGTTATTTGCTCTGTGGTACTGAAATTATGGCAGTGATTATGCTAGTGCATATGCGTATGACACCACTGTACGTGCGGAATATTCTCTCTCTGTGTGTGGAATATTCTCTGTGTGTGTGTGAAATATTCTCTGCGTGTGTGTGGAATATTCTCTGTCTGTGTGGAATATTCTCTGCGTGTGTGTGGAATATCTGTGTGTGTGTGTGGGGAATATTCTCTGTGTGTGTGAATACATACACCACTAAAACAAAAAAAAATGTCCATTGATTTTAGGAAGATTCAATCCTCAGACCTTACCTTTATCAATGGGGAGCCAATACAACCTGTCACAAATTTCAAGTACCTTGGCATTGTGCTCGACCATAAACAACAAAGAATGTACTTTTTAAAGAAATTGTTATCTTTTAATGTCCACAAGAAAATTCTCATTCTCACTATTCACAAAAAATAGATCTAAATTTTCATTTGTTCCACAAGCCATTAAGTTTTTAAACGGGTAAATAAGCAGGATGTCCAGCTGGTCTGGCCATCCTAATCTGTTGCAAGGTGCAAAGCGCATGTGTGAGTGCGTCTGCTGGTGACTCTGTATGTTTGTGATGTTGTATGGGTATGTGTATGAGTATGTCTCTTGGTCTACTGGTAACTCTGTGATGTTGTGGTGAAATGCCTTGTGATTGTGCTGCAAACCAATTTCCCCACAGGGACAAATAAAGTTTCTATATATATTTCTATATATATATATATTCTATATATATATTCTCTGTGTATGCTTCTCTGTGCTGAACTCTGTGGTGGTGTGGCAAATGCTCTTTGTCTCAGGGTTAAATGGTGTTTAGGTATCAGCTGCTGTGAAAATGCTGGTAACTGTAATACAGCGTAACACAGTGTAGCAATTCACACATGTGAAGAGACTGTGTTTGGTCTGCATTATTCCCACTTATTTCCCTGTTTAGAGTCTCTGCAGTAAAACCACCCTGTGGCCTCCCTGCTTGTGTTTGCTCTATTCCTATTGGCTGAAGCCTTCAGCTTTACTGTGTCACAAAGTCTCATATTTCACTCCTTTAAGGTCCGCAGCGCTTTTCTGTAAAGGATAAAGTATAACATGAGAGCGTATGGCTAATTATGGAATCCAAAACATACAGTAATTCTTTTAACGCATGTATAATATTTTGAATACATTACAACCATAATATATAGAATTGCCAGTTCATACATGCAATTTGATATGTTAAATGGTTCACACACCTGGATGAGAGCATCTTATAAGTGACAAAAAAGCATGTCAATGTGAGGTAATATAATGCACAATGTCTGGAATTTTGTTGTATTTTCTACAATATCTGCACAGAATTTCACATTGAAAAGTGGCAAAGACACATATTTAAAAGTAAAAAAGTAAAAAGTATGATTTCATATATATTATTTTGTGAAGGTTAAAGTGAATGTTTAATGTATATACATTAAAATTAAACAAGTACTGATGACTAATTTCAGATGGGTTCCCACCTCTCCCTCTCCTTGTGGTGTCCTCTCTACTCATTCTCTGAAACAGACATATCAACACAGAGACACAAACTCTCAGCTCCAGACTATGATCTGTTAGATTAATTAATGTAAGAGTGTGTGAGAGAGTGAAGAAGAGTGTGGGTTGAGTGCAGGACAGTGTAGGAGAGAGTAAAATACTGCAGAGCAGAGTATGACGTGTACCAAGAGTGGCAGCAGGTAAAATCCCGGGAATTACCTGGACTCACCTGCAGCACCTCCCTCTCATATGGACTGTGATAACAGCTGACACCATGGCAACCAGACCCACAGAGAACAGCGCTGTCTTCAGCAAACACACTGAGAGACCTGCAGGGGGCGCTGCAGGAGAGACAGAGCCTGCAGACAAATGAAAATACACAGCGTTACCTATTCAATATCCTACTGAGAGCAGAACTCACACATACACAAACATGGATGCAGAGATACTCAAACTTATTAGCTGACACAAACACACATGCATACATACACACACACACACACACACACACACACACACACACACACACACACACACACATACG
>NC_050606.1:342500-425000 GCF_013368585.1 Megalops cyprinoides
TAACAGTTGTGTTGTACAGTAATAGTTGTGTTGTACAGTAATAGTTGTTGCTGTGTTGTACAGTAATAGTTGTGGTGTGGTGTTGTGTTGTACAGTAATAGTTGTGTTGTTGTGTTGTACAGTGATAGTTGTGTTGCTGTTGTGTTGTACAGTAATAGTTGTTGCTGTGTTGTACAGTAACAGTTGTGGTGTTGTGTTGTACAGTAACAGTTGTGTTGTACAGTAATAGTTGTTGCTGTGTTGTACAGTAACAGTTGTGTTGTACAGTAATAGTTGTGTTGTACAGTAACAGTTGTGTTGTACAGTAATAGTTGTTGCTGTGTTGTACAGTAATAGTTGTGTTGTACAGTAACAGTTGTGTTGTACAGTAATAGTTGTGTTGTACAGTAATAGTTGTTGCTGTGTTGTACAGTAATAGTTGTGGTGTGGTGTTGTGTTGTACAGTAATAGTTGTGTTGTTGTGTTGCACAGTGATAGTTGTGTTGCTGTTGTGTTGTACAGTAATAGTTGTTGCTGTGTTGTACAGTAACAGTTGTGGTGTTGTGTTGTACAGTAACAGTTGTGTTGTACAGTAATAGTTGTTGCTGTGTTGTACAGTAACAGTTGTGTTGTACAGTAATAGTTGTGTTGTACAGTAACAGTTGTGTTGTACAGTAACAGTTGTTGCTGTGTTGTACAGTAACAGTTGTGTTGTACAGTAATAGTTGTGGTGTTGTGTTGTACAGTAATAGTTGTGTTGTACAGTAATAGTTGTGGTGTTGTGTTGTACAGTAACAGTTGTGTTGTACAGTAATAGTTGTTGTTGCTGTGTTGTACAGTAATAGTTGTGTTGTACAGTAATAGTTGTGGTGTTGTGTTGTACAGTAACAGTTGTGTTGTACAGTAACAGTTGTGTTGTACAGTAATAGTTGTGTTGTACAGTAATAGTTGTTGTTGCTGTGTTGTACAGTAATAGTTGTGTTTTACAGTAATTCTTGTGTTTTTGTGTCTGCAGTGCTGCAGGTGTGTGATGTGGGCGGAGCTTCAGTGCTGAATGGAATTATGGGAGAGTCCATTGTGCTGCCCACGGAGATAAATAAATCAGCTTATCCAACATTATTACGGTGGAAAAAAGACAAAACCATTATCATCAAGTTTGCCAACAATAAATTAACCACAGATCCAGCCTTTACAGACAGACTGAGCATGAATAATAAAACTGGGTCTCTGACCATCAGCCCTCTAAGAGAAGACGACTCTGGGGAATATGGGTTTAGTTGTGTAGGATCATCAGGGTCCTTCAGCCCAGAACATATAACTCTGAAGGTGTATGGTGAGTACATCAGAGTTTCTGTACAGTGATGGGTGTGTCATTGTCTCTGCACATACCTAATCTATATTAAAGATGTATAGATTATGTAAAATAATTAAAGTTCTGTGTAGCTCTGTTTCCTTCTTCCTGCAGTTAAAGGCTGGCTGTTGCTTCTCTCCCTCCACAGAGAGGATTGTTTCAGTACAGGTAAATGCCCAGGTGAGCTACAGCTCAGACAACAGCACCTGTAACGTGACTCTGAGCTGCAGTGTGAATGGTAGCAGCCAGGTGGCGCTCTCCTGGTCCAGAGATGGAGAGAGGATTCCTGGGGAGGAGGACAGACAGACGGTGATGCTGCCCCACACAGGACAGATCTACTCCTGCACTGCCTCCAACCCCGTCAGCTCACAGACCGCCAGCGTGACCATCACTCCCTGCCAGGAGCACGGTCAGTATGTGGTCACACTGCGGTCAGAATGCAGAGGATAGTCAGATAAACTTCATATTTAGTTCTGGTCATTTTGCGCTGATGAGGTTTGTGCTCTTTCATAGCGCACTTATGATGATATGTATCAGAAATTACTGGAAAAAAGGTAAATCTGAGAGTTTATGTGAGAGTGTGAGCATTTGTTGCATATGAGTATGTGTATGTATGTGCGTGTGTGTGTTAATGTATCTGAGTATGTGTGCACATGTGTGATGGAGTGTCTGTATGTGTGGAACAGTGCTATGATGGTATTTTATTTTATTCTCCGTGGGTTACTGGCTGTGATGGTGTATATGTGTTTTATTCTCTGTAGGTTACTGGCTGTGATGGTGTATATGTGTTTTATTCTCTGTAGGTTACTGGCTGTGATGGTGTATATGTGTTTTATTCTCTGTAGGTTACTGGCTGTGATGGTGTATATGTGTTTTATTCTCTGTAGGTTACTGGCTGTAATGGTGTATATGTGTTTTATTCTCTGTAGGTTACTGGCTGTGATGGTGTATATGTGTTTTATTCTCTGTAGGTTACTGGCTGTGATGGTGTATATGTGTTTTATTCTCTGTAGGTTACTGGCTGTGATGGTGTATATGTGTTTTATTCTCTGTAGGTTACTGGCTGTGATGGTGTATATGTGTTTTATTCTCTGTAGGTTACTGGCTGTGATGGTGTATATGTGTTTTATTCTCTGTAGGTTACTGGCTGTAATGGTGTATATGTGTTTTATTCTCCGTAGGTTACCGGCTGTAATGGTGTATATGTGTTTTATTCTCTGTTTTATTCTCTGTCTCTGTCTCTCCTGCAGCGCCCCCTGCAGGTCTCTCAGTGTGCTTGCTGAAGACAGCGCTGTTCTCTGTGGGTCTGGTTGCCATGGTGTCAGCTGTTATCACAGTGCATGTGAGGGGGAGGTGCAGCAGGTGAGAGGAGGTGA
The DNA here is from genome assembly GCF_013368585.1 of Megalops cyprinoides. Lineage (NCBI taxonomy): Eukaryota > Metazoa > Chordata > Actinopteri > Elopiformes > Megalopidae > Megalops > Megalops cyprinoides. The sequence continues at coordinate 345,207 of NC_050606.1, forward strand.
AGCAGGTGAGAGGGGGGGCTATAGGAGAGAGGGAGGTGCTGTAGGAGAGAGGGAGGTGCTGTAGGAGAGAGGGAGGTGCAGCAGGTGAGAGGGGGGGCTATAGGAGAGAGGGAGGAGCTGCAGGAGAGAGGGAGGTGCTGTAGGTGAGAGGGAGGTGCTGCAGGAGAGAGGGAGGTGCTGCAGGTGAGAGGGAGGTGTTGTAGGTGAGAGGGAGGTGCTGCAGGTAAGAGGGAGGTGCTGCAGGTAAGAGTGATACCGAGTTTAAGCTGCTTCTCCATCATTTCGACCCAGAGACGAGGAGACCCAGAACCCGAGCCCAGAACCGAGGGGAACTCACAGGGCAAACAAACAAACCAAGGAGAGAAAGAGAGAGAAAGAGAGAGAAAGAGAAGAAGGGAGTGGCTGAAATGTGCTGTAACGGCCTGCAATGCCGGGCCTGACTCTGCCTGGCAGAGACTCAGCAGCGTTTCTCCCACAGAGCAGCCTCTGTGGCAGTGCTGTCGCTCCTGCGGCCTGCCGTCGCTATGATTTCCCCGAAAACGCCAGGTCTCAACCCTAACCCAGAGAGCCCCTCTCTCTGCAACGGCACATCTGCTTTATTCCCACATTTTTGTTTGTGTTATTTTGGTTATTATTCATGTTTCTGTTCATTTTCATGTTTTTTGTTTACACTGTTGTATTTTTTCTTGTAGGGATGAGGCTAAAGTGCTTTAGCAACACTGCATTACTGCCGCTATGCTAATAAAGACAATTTGAATCACTGAATCTTTTGAATCCTTTGATATAAAGACAGAGGGTGAGAGTGAGGGAAATGGAGAGAGTGATATTGTGACATTAATCTCAGGGGGAAATGAAGGGATTTTTACATTCCTCCAATTAACCCTCCATTAATGCAAGAAATACAAGTTCCTGTAACCTGAGGGACAAACTACAGGACATCCTAAAATAAATTACTGCTGTTGTGCTTTTACAGTAAAATGATTCATGGTTCTGACAAAGAGCCATCTTATTTTAATTCATGTTAATGTTAATCACCTTAATACTGCCAATAATGGAAAGAGAAAGAGCTGTGGAAAACTGAGGCAGGTGAAAAACCTTCCAGGTGTTTGTGATCAAAGCATTCCCTGCTCCGCAGGTGAGTCTCTGGAGTTCCAGCACTCCCCTCTGACAGTCGATGTTCACTTTGGCTTTTATATAAAAGTGATGGTCGTGCATCAGTTCAATGTCTGTATTAACTAATTCATTAAGTCTGCAAGTGTAAAAGATCACATCAGCGCCATTTCCCTGGTAGCCTCTGCATCTCCTCATCTCTCTCTCCTCATCAATCCCACAATTTTACATTATTATATAGACAGCCACACTCCCAACCAATCACATCTCCACCTGGGAGAAGCAGACAGCCACACTCCCAACCAATCACATCTCCACCTGGGAGAGGCAGACAGCCACACTCCCAACCAATCACATCTCCACCTGGGAGAGGCAGACAGTTACACTCACAGTTTAGATCTGCTCCATTTTGCCCTCATGGTTGACACAGTTGCACAAGCTAAATGAGGAAGTTGTTGGTTAGAGGCAGAGTTCCCCTTTGAAGAACAGGAAGTGACACAAAGGAAAGAGAAATTCAGCTGAAAACCGCAGTCTGACCGCCTGTCAGCAGACCCTGTTTCCATTATTACAGAACTTTCTGCTTCACTGAGGAGAGAAAGAGCAGCTTCCTCACGCTTCCAAACATTTCAGCATTTACTCCAGTCTCTTTTAGCTATTGTTTTGCTACTGAAACAGACAGAAATGGTAACATACACAGCATTTCATAGTTTACACACTCAAAACTAAAAAACAACTTGATAATTTCAAGGCACCATCACATTACATTACATTACATGCATTCAGCAGATGCTCTTATCCAGAGTGGCTTCCATCGCAACAGAACTGAAGATATGTTAGGTCTTAACAGGTCTGTGGGGGAATTCTGTGGTTTGGGAGCACATCTGATTCATGGGCCATTTTCATGGAGGCTTTTTAAAATTCCTTTTTCACAATTTGAGTGGCTATTGACTCCAGTACAATAATCCCTTGAGGAAGCCCAGTCACGTTCCTCCATGGAGCCACCCCTGTCTACTGTTCAGCTGAAGGAACAGTTTCCCTCAAACTACTCGACAGCTCTGGACTGCAGCTGTTAAAGATTTGTGTAGCTAGGTAACGCTCGTTCATGTATGGCTCCATTTTAAACTTGTAGCAGTCTGTAGTCATAGGCAAAATCTCTCAGAAATTTTTCAGGAGTTTGCACCATGTGAGTTTTTCCTCAGTGCCTGACTGGCAGTCAGTGGGTAGTTATGCAGCCAGGAGAGCTGGCTAAAATGCAGCCTATTTACATACTCTCCTCAGCCCACAAACTCATTGCCAAGCCTGTCAAGTCTGCACTGAGTGTTCCTGTCAATTCAGCATCTAACATGGGCATTAATGAGAAGAAGTTCCCACATCGCTCTGGAAGTTTTAGTCTGATGTGTCTCTACATTCACCAGCTTTAGGGAAGTCAAAGTGAGCAGCTGCTTTTCTGCACAGAGCGACAGCTTCCTGGAGACTTCCGCGTGTTTGGGGAGAGCTGTGGGCAGAGTGAAGACTCCCGCATGTTTGGGGACAGCTGTGGGCAGAGTGAAGACTCCTGCGTGTTTGGGGAGAGCTGTGGGCAGAGTGAAGACTCCTGCGTGTTTGGGGAGAGCTGTGGGCAGAGTGAAGACTCCCGCGTGTTTGGGGACAGCTGTGGGCAGAGTGGGGGGCAGGAGAGCTGGAAAAGGAACTTTCACAATCCCACACTTTGTCTCAATCCCACCTTTGCAAACATCCCACCACACCCTGTTCCAGCCGCTTGATAAACAGGTTATTAAGTTCTCAAGGCTTCTTCTCATGGGTTTTACATACACATGCAGACTTCTACACCTGCTTCCTTCCTGCTCAAATGTATCAGTGTAGTCATTTATTAGAGCTACAGTGTCTGATATTATCAGTCTCTATAGGCAATGCAACATTGTCCTCTGAGGAATTTTTCCTCATCATCTCCTACATACAATTAATTCAATAAACTGGACACATGATCAACATCACCTGGTTCTCCTAATCAACTGCTGTGACGTCCTCAACTCTCACAGCTACAGTATTTCCACAAGTGTAAAAAGGTCCGGTCAGCAATCTCCCCATGGGCCACCACTCTACAGCAATCTGCCCAAGCACTCCTGAATTTCAGCAATGTTACCACAGCCAAGACTCAGCAGAGTTTTAGTTGCTTTATGCAAAAGTGAACCACAAAACCTCAGACACCATGTACACCAAATGGGCAAAATGAGGAGCAATGTCCCATGTATTTCAGAGAAAAATTCAATGTCCAGGATCCCTAAAAATCCTAGGAAAACAAACAAAAGAAGCAAGCCCACACCATTGTATTCCTCAGGAAAACAAAGATGAACATTCAGTAATAAACAGCATTGCAATGCAAAAAAAATTAAAAAGTTGTCCCAGCTCACCCACTTTTCTTCAAAGAGAAAAACCCAAACTCGCGGAGGGATGGTCAGGCCTTGTTTCCCATGTTGGATGTATAATTGTCAGGTTCTGATCTTGGCTGTTAGGTGAATAAATATCTGTGACACATGAATAGATGAACACAATTTCATTTGGATCATCCTTCTCTTGTACCTTTCCAGAGTGTAGCCAAATAAACATCAAACATTTCACCAGCTCTCCCAGGCCTCTCCCTAAAGCCTGCCAACTCCTCCACTGAGGTCACTTCCTCACCCCCTTTTCCCACTTCCTGTTTCTGTTTTTTCATTGTGGCTCCTCTGGGGGGCACTGCGCTCCCAACCACTGCTTAACCACACAGGACTCAGTTAAACACGTGAATTAGACAGGCCTACAAGGGGAAAAAACAGAAAAATGGCATTCACTGCATCCAGCATTCCAACAGTTTCTCTAAGAGGAGTTCCCTCATCTCTGCTCTCTCAGGCACCTATCAGCTGCTTGCTTTACCTCAGCAGGGCAGCCCATGGTGTCCAGTGAATCTCTCTGTCTGTGTGTGAGTGAATCACTCTGTGATGCGCTCTGTGTGTGTGTGTGTGTGTGTGTGTGTGTGAATCACTCTGTGCTGCATTCTGTGTGTGTGTGTGAGTGAACCACTCTGTAGTGCGCTGTGTGTGTGTGTGTGTGTGTGTGTGTGTGTGTGTGAGTGAATCAGAGTGAGACCAGCCTGGCACACAGCCTGTAACTCCTAAATAGGGTTGCATTAAGGGGAAAGAGCAGTCTATGCTGGGTTGCCTTGCTAAAGCTACTGGTGTGGTAAGATGTCAGTGAATTTCGGCTGATTCATTCAATGTGATACATTTCAATTTCCTTTATTTATCGAGTGCAGATTCACATGATGATAGCATTCCACTGAGTCCACCGAAACCCATCCTAACAGTGTTCCACTGAGTGAATCCCAAACCCATCCTAACAGTGTTCCACTGAGTGAATCCCAAACCCATCCTAACAGTGTTCCACTGAGTGAATCCCAAACCAATCCTAAGAGTGTTCCACTGAGTGAATCCCAAACCCATCCTAAGAGTGTTTCACTGAGTGAATCCCAAACCGATCCTAACAGTGTTCCACTAAGTGAATCCCAAGCCGATCTTAACAGTGTTCTACTGAATGAATCCCAAACATATCCTAACAGTGTTCCACTGAGTGAATCCCAAACCGATCCTAACAGTGCTCCACAGAGATATTGAGAAATGGTAACAGAAGTGAAACTGCAAAGACTGCAAAAATCACTTCAAAAATAAACTGCCAAACCTCTTCACTGGTTGCTGTTTAATGATGTAGTAATACAACACACATGTAATTCCACAAAAGTAAAGGCTCTTTCAATGTTTTGAATTGCATTCTGTGATTTTCATATATTTACAGTATATGTACATGCACATATCCAGTGATTTATGGAGATTTTTAACTACTAATTTGATTCAAACTTCCCACTAAAACAGACATCCAAAACACACACACATACATACACACACACACACACACACACAGTGTGACGTATGAAGATGTTAGTTTTTCCCAATTCTGGCCTCTCTAGTTTCTGGTTGGCTGACAGAACAGTGTTTCTGCGTAAGATGAAGACAGTATGGATGAAGCCGCTCTCTGTGTGGGGTCTTGCGTTGGTGTTGGGGAGTTCCGGTGAGTTTGCATGTCTGTGCCGTTTCATATGAAACATTAACAGGGTTTCTGAGAATGCCAGCAAAGGGTGGGGTCATTTCAGATCACACACCTCCAGACCTGAGGGACTGAAGGAAGCACTGAAAAGCACTGAGTTCTGCCACTGAAATGGAGATTCATTACTGTCAGTCTCTATAGCCCTGAGAGAATAAGGCGTTGATCCCAGTGAGAAAACAGCTACTAGGTACAGACCTCTAACGGTGTAAACCGTGTGCTTTCATTGTGAGCATACTCATACACACAGCATGAGTTTGGAAAGATAAAATGGCAACACCATTTATTTATTATCCTAAATCTCAATTGCAAATATCAAGAGCTAATTTGATAACAATTTAAAGATTCATCAGCAAGGTTAAATTCTATTAATTGTATTTACAAAAGTTGAACTGTTCTGTTGAAAATGTTGTATTGTCTGTGGTTCTGAAATCTGAGCTGAGACTGAGATTCTTGCCTCCAGTCTGTGGACAGTGGACATGCTGAAGGAGGCAGTGACCTGCAGGGATCTGGTGCTCAGACAGGAATCTGGTGCTGGGGCAGGGATCTAGTGCTGGGGCAGGGATCTGGTGTTCGGACAGGGATCTGGTGCTGAGGCAGGGATCTGGTGCTCGGGAAGGGATCTGGTGATGGGGCAGGGATCTGGTGATGGGGCAGGGATCTGGTGCTGGGGCAGGGATCTGGTGCTCGGGAAGGGATCTGGTGATGGGGCAGGGATCTGGTGATGGGGCAGGGATCTGGTGCTGGGGCAGTGATCTGGTGCTGGGGCAGTGATCTGGTGCTGGGGCAGGGATCTGGTGCTCAGACAGGGATCTGGTGTTCAGGCAGGGATCTTGTGCTCAGACAGGGATCTAGTGCTGGGGCAGGGATCTGGTGCTGGGGCAGGGATCTGGTGCTGGGGCAGGGATCTGGTGCTCGGACAGGGATCTGGTGTTCGGGCAGGGATCTGGTGCTGGGACAGGGATCTGGTGATCGGGCAGGGATCTGGTGATCGAACAGAGCAGCGTCTATAACACAGCTGGATGCTATTCTTACCCACAGCCATTTCTGAGAAACAGGGAGAGAGAAGTGAAACTGCAAAGACAGCAGAAATAAAGTGCCAAACATTTTCATTGGCTGGAGTTTAATAATGTAAAAACACATGTTATATATACTATAAATGCTCTTTACATATGAATTTAATTACATTCATAATATAAATATAGAAATGAACGGTATTCATCATGTTTTTTTAATAAAATTAGCCAAAATCTTGTATAATGCAAATTGTGTTTTTATTGTTTATTCTTTATGTAATGTTACTGTAGCTAGCACTGTTTGACACAGACAGTGCTTCTGTAAGGGGTGGAGCTGATGAGTCTTTAAGCTGGAAAAACCCTCACAATTATTTCTTATATCACTGGGTGTGACTGGCTACATACACATGTGATGGAACATTTTAATCTGAAGCTGGTTATGAAACTCGTAACCAAACAAAATAACTACTCAATGACTTGCTCATGAATAGAAGTTGGTCTTGGGAAATGGAAAACATAGTTTTAACTGGTTATTGCCTTCAGACTTTTGGAGGGTCTAAATGTATGAAATATGCAACACTAGGTTGCAAAGACATTATGAAATTCACTAAACTTGCATGTTTCAAAACTATCATTTGCAAATTTATACTCTAGGTGCTGATACATTTGGGTAAGTTTATTCCACTTACCATTGATTTCAAAGTCACTGAACATTTTGAAACATTGACAGTTGCTTGATGTAAATTCATGGGATTTTCTGAACATTTTTGAAACGTTGTGTACAGCCTGCATACCTCCTTGTATCCATCCACCCAAGGAAGAACTCAGACATCAGCACTCATGCAAACAGCGACATGTAACAGAAACCCACACAGCTAAACTGGAGATTGGTAATGAATCCAATTTGTGCATGTAAAGTTTTTTAAATGAAGTTTCTCTCTGCTTCTTTCCAGTTTCTAGAGCTGAAGACTCTGTGTTTGTGCTGGAGGGGAGCTCCTATCGTCTGGATGTGCAGGGATATGATAAACTCCAGATTAAATCCATGGTCTGGAAGTTTAATAGAACTGCAAACATACTGCAATACATTAAGGAAATTAACTATATAAGTACATATGGAAATTTTGAGAACAGGGTGGAATTTGACCAGAGGAACCTCTCTCTGCTGCTGAAGAACATGCAGGAGAGAGACAGCGGAATCTACACAGCAATAATAACTGATAAGAATGGAACAGACAGAGATGTTGCTACGTACACACTCTCTGTTCAAGGTATCTGTTTCACACTCATATGTTTATCACCACTGGGGTGTGTAGAGTACAGACACATGGGAGCAGAACAGATCACCACTGATGCATTAAAAATGTAGTGTTAACACCACAGATACTGAGACTTTCAATCAGACAATCATGACTGCATCACTAATATAATATCTCACATCATTCGTCCGGTTTCACATGGTCACCTGTTGAGGCAGGTGTGTTCTGTAAAGTTACACTTAGGTGTGTGTGTTTGTTACCTGCAGTCAGGTGTGATGGGCAGAATGTTGGTGGCTGGTGTTCTAGAGTCTGAAGGTGGGATGATTATAATGTGTCACATTTTTGGCTCAGTTGATTGGTTGTTGTGTTGCAGCGGCCACGCCCAAACCACAGCTGAGCATGGAGTTACTCTTCTCTGATGGAGGATACTGCAATGTGTCAGTGAACTGCTCAGCTAAAGACAATTGGGCCTCCTACACCTGTGACCACACCCACTGCACACAGGTAGTATCTAAAACCCCACCTTCAGAAGTGAACATCATCGTCATGGCAACTAACGGAACCATCCACTGCAACAGCAGTAACCGGGTCAGCATGGAGACCCAATCAAAACCCATGAAGGACATCTGTAAGTCTGACTGACTCTAGTGTCTTTAAGTCTGAAATTATTTTCTGTGGGTCTGTCTGACTGTGGCATCTGAGAGTCTGAGTTTAGTTTCTGTGGGTCTGACTGTGGTGTCTGCGAGTTTGAGTTTAGTTTCTATGGGTCTGACTGTGGTGTCTGTGAGTTTGAGTTTAGTTTCTATGGGTCTGACTGTGGTGTCTGTGAGTCTGTCCAGTGTGAGAGTCTCTCCTCACAGGAACATGCTGGAGCTGAGCTGAGAATCAGAGCAGTGAGCTCCCTCTGGAGGGAAACGTTTTTCAGCCCCACTTTAAAATGATAAAAATGAACCTGCGATCTTTACAGTGATCAAGTTTAATTAATGAAGAGGGAACTCAGCTTTGTTTTATCAGCAATGGAATGATATGTGCATTTAATGTTAATAAATTAGAACTGCAGATTGTTTAATAACTGTTAAAAAAGCACATTGTAGGTGGGGTTAGAGACCATGATGACATCACTGTCCTGATGATTGACAGCCTGTGAATGTCACTGCAGGCCAAAAGCAATTACCTCCACCTGACCAGGTAAAAACTGTCACCATCATCATCTCCTGCATCATCATCATCATCCTCATCAGCATCATCATCTACATCTACAGAAATCGCGGACAGCGTGGAGGTAATTTTAACGATGTGCTTAATGTCACATGAGGAAGCAGGATGTGGTAGATCACTGTAAGCTAGTGATTCTCTTCTCCTGGTAACTGACTGTGTGGAGATGGATATTCCCAGGCCACTTAAAGAACAGTGCTCTGAATCTCATCTGTGTCCAGTTAGCAGTCTGACATTTTATTACATTTACAGATCAAATCCCCAGAGTTTTTACTCACAAATCTGTGCATTTTTATCAAATTCTGAACTCTGAATTCCACAGGATCGCAGATATCACAGTGCAACACAGAGTATGCTTCTGTTGAGGTAGAATTATTAATATGACAATCATAATAATCTGTTACTGCTGCTGCCGCTAACACTGCTGCTATTACTGATACCACCACCTCTACCAATAAATGCTAATGCTACCCCTGCTATTATTACTACTATTATTGCTACTAAAGATAATGCTGTTGCCACTGCTGCTACTGTCTTGCTGCTGCTGCTGCTGCTGGGAAGACAAGCTACACATCTGAGTTTCTGGACCTGATTATGTCACGGTATTGGCTGTGAGAGATGTCTCATCACAGGAAGATGTTGGTACCTTGTTAATTCAGCAGTCCTGATTAATGCAGTGAGACAGCCATGCAGCCAGTGTGCGCACTCCTCTCCCAATGGGGCGAGCTCTGCCCCTGCCTGAAGGCCTCAGTGCTCCTCCCGGCTGGGTGATCAGCAAACAGCTGAAAGCCTAATGCTGCACATGTCAGCTGACTCCCCCCCCTGCAGGACCTCTCCTTCACCATGACAGCAGCACGGTGGCGGCATCTCAGAGCCGCTGGGTGTGGTGCAGGATACTGGCCTATAGCACTACCTCTAACATCAGGAGCACAGACAGATAGATTCCTGCTGTAACATGCTATATAACATCCGCTGCAAATCCATCCCTTTCTCACTACCAAATCAACACAGCGTTTGGTCCAGACCCTCGCGCTCTCTGAACCGGACTGCTGAAACTCCCATCCCACTGACCTCCCTGAAAATGCCATCAGATCTCTCCAGCTGATCCAGAACATGGCAGCTCAGCTGGTCTACAGTTTCCTGACATTGGGTACCTGTTATGTATCAGATACACGTCAAAACTCTGGGTTTGAACTGTGGAGCAATAGCAAGAACAGCACCCACATATTTTCATCAACCCCTACACTCCTGCCACACCCAACCCCTACACTCCTGCCACACCACTCTACTCCGCTCCCTCTGGTGGCCTTGGTCACGCCCCTCTCTGCTCATCTCGATCTGTCCAGCCCTGATTACATATGCAAGCCCACAGGCTGCGGTCACTACTGCTGTAACACAATGGCTTTATATAGCGCCTTTCGTGGGTGTCGGAGCCTTGCACAGTGGAGAGGGAATGACTCGTCTCCAGCTCTGCCAATGAGCTGCGGCCTCCTGGGTGACGCAGGACAGCCATTCTGATCCAGAACCGCCTCACATTGGCTGGGCCGAGAGGAAGGGCTTTATTCAGCCAATTACACTGCAGCAAGATCAGCTGACCAGCTTACAGCCAGAGCGGGAATTTAATTTCAGCTTCTACTGTGACCATCACAGTTATTACTATTACTACCACTACTAAACTACCACTATGCCAATAACTACTAGCACTAATGCTAATACTAATGCCACAGAGACAGCTGCTGCATTTACAATAATTACTTCTGCTACTGCTACTGTGACTGCTACAGCAACAACCGCTACTACTACAGCTACTGTTACTGCTGCTACTATTCTTATACTTCTGAAAAGAATTAATAATAACCTGTCTGTCTCTATCTGTCTGTCTGTCTGTACATCTATGTGTCTGTGTGTGCGTGTATGTGTGTGTGTGTGTGTGTGTGTGTGTGTGTGTGTGTATATATGTGTGTGTGTGTGTATATGTGTGTGTGTGTGTGTATGTGTGTGTGTGTGTGTGTGTATGTGTGTGTGTGTGCCCGTGTGTGTATGTGTGTGTGTGTATATGTGTGTGTGTCTGTGTGTGTGTATGTGCATGTGTGTGTGTGTGTATGTGTGTGTGTATGTATGTATGTATGTATGTGTGTGTGTGTGTGTGTGTGTGTGTGTCCATAGGCCCAGCAGCAGCAGCAGCGGAGGAGTAGCACTCCAGCAGTAGAGTTCGCATCCACGTATGACACAGTGAGGACTGCAGAGTCACAGCGCCCCCCAGAGGAGACCACAGTCTATCACACCGTGGGACAAGTAGGAGCCCCGCCTCCTAAACCCGAGACCATCTATGCCACTGTGAATAAGAGCATTTAAAAATGACACCGCACAGCTCCGTGTGTGTGTGTGTGTGTGTGTGAGAGTGTGTGAGTGCATACACGTGTGCATGTGACATAGAGTGTGTGTGTACCTTGCTTCTGCAACACTGTGTTTTACCTACACAGTTGTACTTGATTAGTGATATTCCTTATTGTACAGGACTGCCTTTGCAACACTGTTTATCCTGTCAATAAACTTCATTTGAATCTGAGAGAGAAACAGAGACAGAGGCAGACCCAGAAAAACAGGGAGGGAGATACAGATTACAGTTACAATACAGAGGTTACAGAGTTACAAACAGGCCAATCACGCATCCAATGTGTCATATCGGAATAGAGTATAACTTAACGGCAGGGGCAGAGAGGATGGCTCATTACTGAGGGGGCAAGGACCTGTAGTGGGCCCTTATACAGCCTATTATAGACTGTATGGAGACGCAAGACAGATACAAGGGGAAACGTACGGAGATGGAAGGGCAGAATGGAGAGAAATGCGGATTACTATTTCAGCACACCTCATAGCGTGAGACCATTTTTAAATGCCGCGGCTCCATCAGCAGTGACGGCGATGGGAACAGGACAGGACAGCCGGCAATCGCCTAGTTCCTGCTTTGGGACTGGAACACAGGGCGTACTTTTTCTGTTTGTACACTTACACAAGGATACTGGACTGTGACTCTGTAACTCTATTGTGTCTCTGTTGTACCCCTGAAAGGGGGTAGGGTCTGAAAAGGGGAAAGAATGATGGAGCTACAGCTCGTAGTGCTTTTTCAATAACGGCTTTATCGTCAATCAATTATGCAAATGTAACGGGTGGTCTCTTACTGTGTTGTGTATTACATGTTAACGGGAGTCAGCGAGCGAGTTTCGAACCGAGGTTCTCACTGCTCGCTGCCAACCCCTTACAGGCAGCGTCGTTGCCGGTTGAACTAAAGGCAAAAATGCCGTGAGCCCGTCGGCAACAACGCTACTTAACCAGGTCTCAGGGGGAGCGATGCAGCCGCTGCAACCACTCGGCTACCTGCTACCCGCTACCTGCTACCTATGGCTTTACGCAGGACTCACACGAGCTATGACTTCAGCTCTGCAACACAAACATATTGAACACATATTTCAAACAGACACATAAGCATGTTTTTACATTCTCTTTCAGTGGTTCACTTAGTTTTCCAAATTAAACTTTAGTTTACACTTTTACCCTGTTTATCATTTCAGTTATAAAATACGTACTTCCTTTACAAGATCCCAAATGATAAGACACATTGTACAACAATACTTTTCATTTATCCAAATGTCAATTCCTATAGTTTCAATGCGAATGAGAATGATACGCGGACACACTTACACGCAGCTAAATAACCAAAAGAAGGTGATTTAAAGAGACCGCGCTCTCCTGCACCCATCTGGCGAACATTGTTTTTTCATACTGAACTCGGTATGAACTGCACTAACTTTTTAGCATGCACAATCATAATTCTAATTTTTGTGAATTCACATTCACAAAAACTGTAGTACTCAGTAGTGGCCGTGTTAACAGTATACGATACCTAGAGAAGCTAGCTAGCAATTTCTTTTCATTAACTAGCATTCGTTCTATAGCATTTTCTTTTTGCAAACAAAACTCGAAATAAACTTAACAAAAACACTTAACATGGGTTCAGTTATAATTATGGCATTTTAACGAAACAATCACAGTTCGTTTTGACTGTATTAGTGATATATAGTACCTGAAAAGGGGAGAGAATGATGGAGCTACAGCTCGCAGTGCTTTTTCAACGACGGCTTTATCGCAGGAAAGCCCTGCGGTCTGCCTCTACTGGATGGACATAGGCGTGACTAATCAATTAAAGATCAACGTAAAAAGGCCTAACAGAAGATCACCGGTCCATCCTTACTCTCACATTTTAAACAGACAACAGACTTCTTACTATATTAAAGAAACAAAAATTCAGACGAGCTATATTCAAATACTCTTATCCTTCAGCTCGTGCTTATGAATTAACACCATCACCCCATGAATCCAAACTGAAATGTCACAGTGTTTTTTCAATACACATTTTTAAGGTGACACATCTCTGCTCATTCAAAATAGTTAAATATCGCGGCTCCGTTAGCAGTGACGGCGATGGGAAATAAAACAAGACAGCCGGTGATCGCCTAGTTTCTACTTTGGGACTGGAACAGAGGGCGTAATTTTTCTGTTTGTACACTTACACAAGAATATTTGACAGCGAATAAAGTTTTCTGTAACTCTATTGTGTCTCTGCTTATTCAAAATAAATATCGCGGCGAGAAACGTAGCTATAGGGGTCGGTTGACTGTCTGTCAGACTGACTTTTTATTTTTTGCGCAATCAAGACACACAAACAAACTTTAATTAATATATTCAACTAAACAACAAAAATGCATGTTCGGTCAGGCAGATGGGGCCCAAGGTGGGCTCCTCTGTAACTCGAAGAACCGTGGGGCCGGGGCAGCCGCACCCTCTGCCCCCTGCTTGCTTAATGGTGTTTCTCTGTGTTAGAATCAATAAAAACAGCACAAATTAGCATATATGCCCATGTATATGCCCATGTATACTTCCAGATCAAAACGAAACCTGTTCTGCAGGTGAACTGTGTGGAGAAGCTTGCCAACAGAGGGAGAGAGAGAGGGAGAGGCCTGGCTCACACAGACAAATACAATTAAACAATTAACCTGTATGGAATGAAATCAATCAATGAGTTAGGTTATTGACAAGTTTGGAAATGGAATGACAACAATCCTTAAACAATTAACAAAGTTTTGGGGGGAAGGTGAAGGCTGTCTTTCACAAACTGTACGAGAGAAATCAACTGCTGTATAGAAGTACACAGGAAAGCGCCAAAGCTGCACACACAGTGCATACACTCTAAAGGTCATGGAAGATTAAAGTATAATTCAGTATTTTAGCAGACGGATGTAGCAGACATCATAACAACAGTCAAATCTGCTTCCATCTGATATCACACATTATAGACATGAAGAATAAACAAGTACTGATGAATCATTACGGCCAGCAACCTAAAGCGAATAAAACTGCCTCACACATATAAATAAAGATCTACATACAGACTGACACACAGAGACACTGGAGTCAGTCAGTATCGTCCATCAGAGAAGAGTAACTCCATGCTCAGCAGTGATGGCGTTTGATCGCAGCCTAAAGGAGTCTGGTTATCAGCTGAATAAGAGCTGGAGTGAAGTGGAAAGCGAGAAGGGGCACTCACAGATTCAGGGATTGCAGTCTGCAGAGGCAGAGGGCTGTGTCTTTACTGAAGAGGACAGAGTTTATTCACTCCTGGGAGCAGTGCTCCGCCTGCAGATCTGCTGTGTCCCTGCTGCCCCAACAGCCCCACGGCGATTCACACGGAAACCGTGCAGCACAGAGACAGCATGGAGGGACCTTCCCCTTTTCGCCTTTTTTTGGAGGGTGGCCCCACTGACTTCTCTTTTCCATTGTCGATGTGTAAGTTATTGTGCACCTCGCGCAGGGCAGGCTGGCGGGAGGGAAGGTGCTCTGAGTGTCTGCGCTGACTGTGCTGCTGTTTCCACACACGCTGCGGAGCATCAGCTCCTCACACGCCTACAGAGTGTCATTTCTGTCCTCCCACAACCCCCCCCCTCCCCCCCGATGCAGGTATCCACCACCACCGCCATACACATGCTGGAAACACAGGCAGATCAGTTCCTCACACGCCAACAGAGACGCCTGCCCTGCTGAGGAGGTGGGCCAGGGGGAGAGAGCACTACTGCAGTCAACTGTGTTTAACTGTACACTTCACGAATTTATTAAAAACAAGATTTATAATATTCTGACCTGCCTGTGTTTCCAATATCTGTATGGCGGGTTTGTGGTGGATACCTGCAAGGGGGGGGGGGGGCGTGTTGTGGGAGGACAGAAATTACACACACTGAGTCTGAAATGGAATCTGCCTATTTCAACCCGTTAAGACCTGTAAGACCCCGGCTAAAACATGTCGTTTTCTGTTATTCCGAGAATAAAAGCTGGCAGTTGTGGGCTCTGTCTATAGCTTAAAGCGGTGACCATATAAAGCATGACTGTCCCCGTCACCCTCGTCATGCAGGGAACGCCACCCAGATTCTCTTCCTCTTGGTTTGTGGCTTCCTGTCACTAACTGAAAGTCTCAGAGCCACGATGGCGACGAAGAGCCATTTGCTGCTGTTTCTACTGATTCTTTCCCTCACTTCACTGAGTTTGGGTGAGTTAGTCCTCATTTTCCCGCGTTTCTGTGATAGTTTGTTGGTAGGGGTATGCAGTTTTTGGAGATTTGGAGAGGGGCTCACTGTGTGCTAGCTCTGGCAAATGGCCGCAAGCGTTTCTGGCGGAAGACAGAGTATCCGTGAGAAGCTCAGCGCGTTCGATAAGATGAGTGGTGAAATTGCTCCGGCGAATCGACAGTCAGGGGAGGACACAAAGAGGCAGGTAAACAGAAGGTCATGGGTTCAAGTGCGGCTTTACAGGCTTCAGGAGGACAGACACTAAACGCCCTGCCAGGCCGCGGTACCTGAAGGTGGGAATGATATCAGCTCAGTAACCAGACACAAAGAGGCTGCTGCACAGACGGTCATGGGTTCATGTGAGAAGCAAAAGGATCACTATGGGGGGGGGTTCAAAATACTGGAGTTTATTTTCTGTGATGTACAGGCTTTTACCAACAATTTAGTATATTATACGCAAAAAAAAAATTAAAATGCTTTTGTATTCAAATCCTTCATTTACAGATAATGAACCTGCAATTTGGAGACTTTCCATCTACATTCCTGTACTCTCTGTATTCATCTTAAGTTATGTATGTGGTCGTCAGGCCAAGGGGAATGTTTTAATGTTGACCTGGTCCTAGTTTTACAAGTAGCAGCAGCATCATTAAAAACAAGTGTAATTAAGCAGTTTTCTAAATCATCAGTGTGTGATATCTGAGAGGACCAAACAAGTGAGACTCCAGTGCACATAAGAGAGAGAGAGAAGCGGCAGACAGACACAGACATAAAACCACCGAAGGTTCAGAATTTACACCACCTTAGGACTTTATTATTCCCTCTTCAGAGTCTTTCTACTGCATAGGGGCCTTGTGGGGGGGAACTGCTAAAGCATTCTCACTAAAACCGAAACAAAATGGCCCCTTCCGGTTTCCCATCTGATTGCCCTTCCAGCAGTGGTCAATGTTATGTACAAAAATGTGCTGGTCAAATGTCAATAATAATTTAAGTGGCCAAAAGGAAGATAACGAGCCAACCCTTAAATCCTTAACCTCAACATCTGTCATGTCCTCTCCTTGTATGTTTGAAACTCAGTCTCAGTCCCCATTTATTAAGATGTTTGGTGACAAGGATGAGATACCCTTCAGTAAGAAGACTCCTGTAGACTGAGCAGGAACAGTAGCTAGATGTCCACCTTCAAAATAAAGTGACACTTGTCAGCGAACTCAGGGTGGAAGAGGGTTAAAGAAAAGCTTAGCTATGCCAGTAATGTGGCAATGTTTCAGGTAGCAGCGTATCTGACCAGGAAGAGTCACAGGGATAGCGGCAGGGAGCAGGGACCGCACACATCACCGAAAACACAGACTGCATCTTGCATCTTGCACCCAGACTGAAGCAGAAAGCAAATATGCACAAATCAAAAAGGAACCACTGACATCTTTGGCATCAAGAAATTAGAACAAAAGTAACTCTATTGATGTATGTATGTTTATACTCACTGCTGATTACAAACCACTTCTGGCAATTTTGGGTCCAACGTCAGCCATTCGAACACGAGTAGCATTGCAGATTCAGCACTGGGCTCTTGGTGATGTATACCAGCAATGCAGTATCCAGTATGCTGAGGATCAAATCAATGTGGATGCACTCTAAACACTCAGAGCAAACCAGGATAACACTGCAGACGGGGAGACTTAGGGCTAGAAAGCTCACTTAGGCTGCCTAGCTGTGATGCCCTCACCAAAATATTGAGCATTTCAGATTATGTTCTTTACACCTACAGCCAGACTCCAGTCAATGGTGTTAGCTGGTCTGGCAGAACTTTTGATAACAGTGAATGGATAGATATAGAACCATATTGAAAATTCAAGTTAGATTAAATTTATGCCAGGAATCCTTTACAGACATGCAATTATTATTGTCATGATTTTATGTACTTATTTTTAAGTCTATTGTATTGTCTATTGTCTTTGTATTTTTAACTGTACTTAGGCCTTTTGAATTTCGGGTGCGTGCACGTTTGTGTAAGAATATGTTTGTGTGTGTGCACCTGTGCACGTACATGTGTGAGAGAGAGACTGTGTGTGTGTGTGTGTGTGTGTGTGTGAGAGAGAGAGAGAGAGAGAGAGAGAGAGTGCAAGAGATAGAGACTGTGTGTGTGTGTGTGTGTGTGTGTGTGTGTATGTGTGTTTGTGTGAGAGAGACAGAGTGTGTGTAGGTTGTTCTGCTTGGCGTTCAGTTATTACTATTGATGCGTTCTGTCGTGTTCACTAATTTTCTTCTTTATCTCTCTTTTGAAGGTCAAATCATGCCTGTACACCTTACAGTCCATGGACTGATTAATGAATCTGCCATTTTACCTTCTGGATTACTCCTGCACAAGTTCTCACAAATCCAATGGTTCTTCGGTGATGAGGTCATAGCCTATTTAATTAATGGAAGGATGAAAACAGATCGAGTGCCACAGTTTAAGGACAGGTTAGTTCTCTACACAGAAAATGGATCCCTTCAGATTGACAGGCTGCACATGGATGACTCTATGACCTACAGAGCACTCACAGTTCAAGATGGAGTCCAGCACAACTTCAGGGTGCAGCTCACAGTCTATGGTGGGTGTGGCCGTCTCTAGATCTGTTTTTCATTCTGCAACATGTTTGCTCAGATTATACTGCAATGACTGTTGCTCTTTCACCTGTGCAGAGAAGGTAAGCACCCCTAAAATGGAGGTGCTGTCCAACGTGTCCAGCGCAGAGTTCTGCAACGTGACGGTGAAGTGCTCCACCCTGCATGGCCTCTGGGTGGCGTCAGAGTGCAGCCGCACACAGGGCAGGTTCACATGCCGGGAGACCCCCAGCAGAGACTCCGCCTCCTCGGAGTCCCTCCAAATCACAGCAGCCGGAGACTCCATCCTCTGCACCGCCAGCAACCCCGCCAGCAAGACCACCAGCAGCGTCCCGGTTAAAGAGCTGTGCCACACCCCAGCACCCGGTGAGAGAGGAACACATCTTTCTCCTGCAGCCGCCACACTGACACTGTCCCTGCAGACTCTCTCAGGCTACACTGATGTGGGATCTGTAGTTAATGTTAAAATCATGTCTAAGTTCCCTTGCAGAATCTGCTGGTGTGGTAATGCACATACTTAGTGAATTTCAGCCGATTCATTCAGTGTCATTCATTTTGATGTCTTCAATTTCTATATTGCAGATCCTGACGAAAATCGAGACCCAAATTATCGTTCCCGGGGCTCTACTGCAGCAGTGGTCAGTTTATATGTAGTTGCTGTAGCTGTTGTATTTAAGTATGTTGTATATTACAATAGCAAAAAAATGAAACAGACTGATGCTAGTAATGATCCACAGAGTCAACGGCAAGTGGATCCTAAACATATTCCACAGAATGAACCTCAAATAGATCCTAACAGTGTTCCACTGACTGAATCCCACACGGATTCTAACAGTGTCCCACAGAATGAACCTCAAACAGATCCTAACAGTGTTCCAAAGAGTGAATCCCAAACGGATTCTAACAGTGTCCCACAGAATGAACCTCAAACAGATCCTAACAGTGTCCCACAGAATGAACCTCAAACAGATCCTAACAGTGTTCCAAAGAGTGAATCCCAAACGGATTCTAACAGTGTTCCAAAGAGTGAATCCCAAACGGATTCTAACAGTGTCCCACAGAATGAACCTCAAACAGATCCTAACAGTGTTCCAAAGAGTGAATCCCAAACGGATTCTAACAGTGTCCCACAGAATGAACCTCAAACAGATCCTAACAGTGTTCCAAAGAGTGAATCCCAAACGGATTCTAACAGTGTCCCACAGAATGAACCTCAAACAGATCCTAACAGTGTTCCAAAGAGTGAATCCCAAACGGATTCTAACAGTGTCCCACAGAATGAACCTCAAACAGATCCTAATAGTGCTCCACAGAGTGAATCCTGAACGGATCCTAATAATGATGCACAGAGTGAATCCCAAATGGATCTTAGTAATGTTCAGGGGAGAAAACTCCAAATTAATGGTCCCAAATTCTCAAATAATTCCCAAACAGATGAAGCAAAGAAACTCAGAATCCTCTCTGTTTCTCTGATCACTGTATTACTCCAACTGATGAAACTGAGCGACCCACAGAGCTGTAAAAATGTGTCTCAGACGCAAGGACCCAAGAAACTGGAAACAACAATTACAGGTTACAGCTCTGCACCAGTTCAGTGTTATTGTTTTTAAGTGTTAGTGTTAGGGGGTGGGTGCTGTTATTGGTAATGGTTAGATTTGAAATGATCTAATGATGTTGGAAATGTGTAATTTAGGTGACAGGAATGGTGTCTGCCCACATGCCATAGCCTTACAATTCTTTACAGTACATGTAAAGCAATGAAAATGGGATAAAGGCCAGGGCACTGCTGACATCATCTTCATTATGGATGCAGGAAAAACCTATCAGCTCTCATGGTGGGAGAAGGTCCTCAGGGGTTTCCACATGTCACCACTCTCAGCAATATGTCAGGCACCTGTGAGTGACAGCAGAGTAGAGCCAGTCCTTCAGCCAGCAGCCCCTTTGTATCGGCCCCTCTGTAGCGCAGTGTGTGACTTTTAGTGGTAAAACATGCCTTTGGCTGCGTATGAAGGTATTGGAGGACTGCATTCACCTCACCTCTGTGCTCCGGAGAGAATGCAGAGGCTGACACAAGCCTAAAGTAGTCTATAAATGTTCATTCAAAAATAGGGCTGAAGGTGGAAGGCAACAAACACTCCATTCAAAATTATGCTTTCTCCCAAAATGAAATTTTGCATCCAAATGACACAAGTAATAGATGACCATTTTATTGGTGAAACATTTTTTTTAAAAAGTTCCATCTCAATCTTTATCAGTATGCTTTTGCTTTCTGTTTCAGTGTTATAGTGTACAACTTACATAGCGCATTGTTCCAAATTATTGCTATTCAGCCCCCTAAATGTACATCTGTGCTAAGCTTGACACATAGATAACAACAAAGCATCCAAAGGTGGAGTGTTACATCCCTGGACGTATGGTTCGTGTGTCTGTTCCCGCTCTCGCGCTGTTCCGCCCTCCGTGTTCTTTTTTTCCTGCAGATTGGCGCCCCACTGCGATTGGGTGAGGAACTAGCGGGAAGATTTAAAAGGAGGAAGCCTCAGGATGGAGCGGCGCTTCCCCTCTTGTTAATGCCCGTCTATGAACTGATAGAGCGATACCTGGTGATGCGCGTTTGTGTGTGTGCATGCGCTCTCTGTTTTTGTAGAATTGTAAATAACTGTAAATACTTTCTTTGTGTTACCGTTTTGTTATTTAGCCAGCGGGTAGTAGGGGGTGGGTGCTGTTTTCTATTGTTGGGTTTTTCTCTTGTTTTCAGATAGTTAGGGAGTCAGGGAAGAGACTGCATTTTTATTTTCTTATTTTCTTTGGTTAGGTAATTTATTCCCTTTCTCCTCAGTATGTTTTGTTCTGTTTGTTATTTTAGCCTTGCCCACCCCTGAAGTTTTGTGTTAATAAAAGAACGCTGGCTTTATTTGCAGTGTCTGTGTTCTGGACTGGAGACAAGAAAGCGGGAGAAAACTCATTCTATAGCGTCATTACGAAGGCTACTCAGTACACGTACTGTCACACGCATACAGAAAACCGACCTGAACTGAACCCGGCCCTAAGGCTCGATCCGACCCAGCACGAACGCTACCTGGCGGGGGGCACACGCGAATACAGCAGGCTGTATGTCGCGTGCTCTGCCCGCCACGTGTTAAGCCTTGCACAAAACGCCAGTCATCACCAAGCCGCAAAACTGATTCATCTGGTCTGTTAGTCCATACATGTGAATCCTGGCATGTCTCTATCGCTCCCTAAACAAACCCGAATATGAGCACCCCATCCCTGCTGGAAAAACAGCCATAAATGAAGCCTGTGCAAGCGGGAAAATTCTGCTCAACCTTTCCACAAAAACCTTTTGGAAAAAAACAACGGATACTAATGCCAAAATAGGTTCTTCCTATCTAAATAAATAAGTAAACTAATAAATTCTCCATTCAAGTCTCATATGTTAAGGAGCCTAGTAATATCAGGCTTTTTCCTTGCAGGTATGACTGACTTCAATATGTAGGTGTTACCACTGCATTGGCCATGGCCCTGTCTTTTTACTCTTGTATTTAAACAACATTTTCACTAGACAAAACCCCTTGGAAATCCATGTATAACATATAAAAATGACTGCAAAGTGTTGTGACTGGAGCAGGCATGTTGCTGTCAGACCGTCACAAACAGGGGCTGCATTTCCTCTGTTCTGGCAAAATCACAGCAGAAAGGCAACAGGCAATCTGTGCAGTTTTCCTGAATGAAATAAAGATGCAGACTTCTCTTACTCATACTATTATCAGATCCTCATAGCTAGCATAGTGTCACTTGTGTCAGGTGATGGCTGCCAACTTGAATTACTCCGTTTTTATTCTTCAGTTGCCATTTCTGAAGGCCCAGACAACAGAAGCCTTTGCCTCCCTTAGGGTCAGACTATGGGTGACCTTTTGTGTGGATGTGTCAAGAACTGTCTTTTATAAAAATAAAATAAAATTGAAATAGCTTATTGTCTCTGTGGTTACTTGCATGAATAACAAACCCAAACTATTGTTTAAAGATATAAGCAGTGTTATGATTTATATTAATGTAGTCTACCTTTAACAAACATTTCCCAAAAAAAAAAATAAAATCAACGAATCTCATTATCTCTATGTTTGCTTGCATAAATGACAAACCCAAATTCATAAGCAAGAGAAGTCATGTTTTTATTTGTATTTACATCCATGTTACACATTCTCTGAACTTCAAAATATCTATTTAACCCAAGTGAAGAATGCCATGACAATAATAACTCTCTTGTAATATGCAGTATATAAATGCTAATAATTCAGAAAAATACATTCTTGCTGAAATGAAGACACAAAAGCACAGAGTGATTCCTGTGAGCACCATCCCGCCACTCAGACTGATTGATTGGCCACTCAGACTGTGCTCAGAGGACATGTTGGTACTGATTGGCCCTCAGACTGTGCTCAGAGGACATGTTGGTACTGATTGGCCACTCAGACTGCACTCAGAGGACATGTTGGTACTGATTGGCCACTCAGACTGCGCTCAGAGGACATGTTGGTACTGATTGGCCCTCAGACTGTGCTCAGAGGACATGTTGGTACTGATTGCCCCCACGCGATTGAAGTTGACGGTGTCGTACAGAGAGGGAGGGGCTGCTGCATTTTCCTGTTTCAGACATAAATCACAATCATTCACAATGTTTAAAGCACTCTGATAAAACTCTTCATTTCATGACTTTATCTGGCATTGAGAAGTTACAGTATGTTTGTAGTAACTCCTTTTTGAAGCCTCTTCAATGGAGAATATGACTGCATGCATTCTAACTGAAACAAAAACTGAGTATCACTCTCCTGTTTTAGCCTCTCCGCTGGCTTCCTGTCACATGACAGGCTGAGCACCGCTCTCCTGTTTTAGCCTCCCCGCCGGCTTCCTGTCACATGACAGGCTGAGCACCGCTCTCCTGTTTTAGCTTCTCCGCTGGCTTCCTGTCACATGACAGGCTGAGCACCGCTCTCCTGTTTTAGCTTCTCCGCCGGCTTCCTGTCACATGACAGGCTGAGCACCGCTCTCCTGTTTTAGCTTCTCCGCTGGCTTCCTGTCACATGACAGGCTAAATGAAAACTCCCCCCTCACAGCTCTGTATGACCTTGCACCTTTTTCCCTCACAGAACTGCTGTCCTTATCAGCCAGCCTGACTGCACCGTCCACAACATGCTGGCTACTTGGTGCCTCATAACTTCAATAAATAATTTCAATAAATTCATCATTAGTGGTTGAAATAAATATGTTTGTTGTTTTGCCTAAAAAATATCAAACCTAAGGGCAGGCTTGGGGAATAACGGAATACATGTAACGGCGTTACGTAATTAGGATATAAATAAAGGTAACTGTATTCCGTTACAGTTACAGAAAAAAGACGTAAACAGATTACCGATACATTTAGTAAAAATGGGGATTATTAGCAGGATTACAATTTTAAAATACATTTTAAAATAAAGAACGATATACTACCATACACATGCACACACATTAGAACACTTAAGTCTCACAGCACCACTCTGGTCTTGAGTGAAACCATAACCAATCTTATTAGTTGCCAACTATTACCAATTATCATGGCCTCTAGTGAAAAAAATGCTCTCACTGGGTGGAAATTTCGCCATTAGTTTGTCTTTAAAGCAGAAAAGGGGAACAACATCACAGCCTTACAGCTGTGAAAATGCTGTCATCATCCAAGCACTCGACATACAATTTTAAGAAACATATATAGGTGAGATTAACCGCTAACGTTAGCCACACAGAAATCCAGTTAGCTAAAGTTAACGTTAGTTAGCTAGCTAACCTGTCAATACTACTACTACTGAAAAATATTTTGGGACTGTAGGTGGTGATGCTGGTGACGGGATGGTGTGTGGGTATGTAGCAGAGCTGAAGTCATAGCTCGTGTGAGTCCTGCGTAAAGCCATAGGTAGCAGGTAGCGGGTAGCAGGTAGCCGAGCGGTTGCAGCGGCTGCATCGCTCCCCCTGAGACCTGGTTAAGTAGCGTTGTTGCCGACGGGCTCACGGCATTTTTGCCTTTAGCTCAACCGGCAACGACGCTGCCTGTAAGGGGTTGGCAGCGAGCAGTGAGAACCTCGGTTCGAAACTCGCTCGCTCGCCGACCCACGTAGCCTCATATAATTGCACACAACGCAATAAGAGACCGCCCGTTACAGGTAAAAACACAAGCCCCAGACTGGAAAAAGCTTTACATTAAATTGCTAGCTAGCTAGCGAACGGTACTTAAGATTATAAGTCAATATCTTGGTTTGCAGTACGAATGTTAAAATTAACTATTTGTCCAGAAGAGACATGATGAAGCGGTATTGGTTTGATAGTAAAATGCGTGAAAGCCAAATTAGCTAGCTAGCTACTTGCACATTCAACTGAAAAGTACAAATACCACCTTACAAAGACAAATCTAGCTAGCTAGCTACAACACAAACAAAACAATAAACGTAACTAGCTAGTATGAAGTGTGTGGATTGTATGTAGATTGTGTTTCATAGACGATCTGGCAACTTGGGTAACGTCAGACATTCAAAATGTATGGATCCGTGCATGACGATTATTCATAATAAAGTTTGCCATGGAAATTACGGGAGTTTCCCGGGAGAAACATCAAACGGGAGGGCGCTGGGAAATGGCTTTTGACTAATTTTAATGAGAAGCAAATATCATATCATCGGAAAGGGTAAATTCTGTTGTTTATTTTGATATGAGGTTGTGAAGCGATAGGGACTTAGTGACTTATTCAACCGAGAAGCAGGAGTGTGAAAGTGGATAAAGAAATTAGTAAAGATATTACTTTGCAGACGATTGATCTGTCTTCATAACGTGATTACTTTGCTATGTACAAATATGTGACTAGCATCATTACAAAGCTCCGGTTCCGCCCTTTCTTGTGATATGTGTTCCATATCTATGCAGTGATGAGTTCAGGAGTAATTCAAACTAGAGTAATGGGTGTGGAGATGGACGCAGAGCTATATGCAGATTGTAGCTATGATTAAATTTGATGTGAATTCAATATTATTTTTCTCGCCAACACTAAGTCGCATAGACAAGCAACTAGCATTGTTAGCGATTAATAGGCCTACTTCGTTAGCAATTCAACCGAGAAGAAGGGATGTGAATTCGGACGCAGGCTGCATCTGTCGGGCTAAGAGTTAAAATACATTTTTAGTGACAATTGCAAGTGACAAATAATTTTTTAAAGATTTTTCCAGAGCCCCCCCAATTTTGCTGTTGAAGCTTTCAGGGGGTCTTAAGTGTCAATCAAGGGGTGTCGGACCCCCGAGACCCCCGTATTTCGCACCCTGGTCACCGCTATTAATCTAAACGCGCATTCACGCATAACGAAGGAATACCTAGACAAACAATTAACAAACCTAACACGGAATATAAAATATTATATTAGGCTAAACAAATTCTCCAGCACATCCAAGCCAATCCAAAAGTAACGGAAAGTAATCAAGTTTTGTGATACTTGGATTAGGTTACTGATTACATTTTTTACAGGTAATCAGTAATTGTATCGGAATACATTTTTAAAGTAACCCTCCCAACATAGCCTAAGGGTTATGTTTTTGTGCCCAGTATCTTTAGCAGGACACTGGAGTGGCTGCACTCCGAGGCTCCAGCTGCCATCCCAGTGACATGTATAATGCCAATGATAGCAACAGCACCAGAACTTCTCTTGTTACCCATCGGACCTTTTTAGACAGAGGGCGGAAGGAGTGGAGGAGCAGAATATTAGCTCATAATAGACTGTCTATGATGTGCCCATTATTTGGTGACTTACTGTGTTCTGTATGACATCATAGCAGGTGCTCACATCGGTGATGTGAGGAGAGTGCTGGCCAGCAGAAGCCTGTGGAACAGAGTGGCACAGACAGGTGATCAGACAGGTGATCAGACAGGTGATCAGACAGTGATCAGACAGGTGATCAGACAGGTGATCAGACAGGTGATCAGACAGGTGTGTCCACTTCTGTAGAGCAGAGAATCCTGAGAGTAGCATAAGAGGGACTGCATACTTTATGCTTCACTACAGCGTAGCAGGTGTTGATGTCTTTGGATTCACCAGAATGTACGTCCTGAGAAAACAGAGTAGAAACACTGTGCCTTAGAGATATTTTATATTTCTATATATATTTATATTTATATTATATAAATGCAGCTGTAATTTCACAGCTGCTCTCTTAGAAACAAACCATGAAGCTCATCTTTTCTCACTCTTAAGATTTACAGCAATACCTCTTACCAGGACCTTAATGCTGTATCAATATAAAAACACACTATACTATGAAGTAGTAATGTGGAGTATTATGTGTCTGTATATGATGTACTTCACTTGCTTTGAGGGATGTCTGAAAGCTAATTTCCTCTCACCTTTTGTGTGGGCTCTCCTACTTCAGCATATACAGTAGCATCCTGCTCCGTTTCTCCTGAGATGAACATAAAGGAGAGAGAGAGAAAATTTACATAAAGGAGAGAGAGAGAAAATTTACATAAAGAGAGAGAGAGAAAAATCAGTCTCAGTCTCACCGTCACACAGAGCGACAGGGCAGAGACGCGCTAACATGCTAACATTTCACTGTCGATGCTTCTGTATTGACATAAAGGGGAGTGGCTTCCTGGGTGCCTTCAGTCCTTCCCTCTCCTCTCCCTCTGGCCACTCCCTCCTTACCTTTCTTGCGTCTGGTGAAGATGCAGATTACAACCACGATGATCACCACAAGACCTCCCATGCCAGAGGCTACAATGATGATCAGCTTTAGAGGATCTGAATTATCTGAATAAAGACACACACACACACACACACACACACACACACACACACACACACACATATAAACTGATAACTTACCAAAACTTTATGCTTCTTGAGAACAAGGTTTTTGAGATTATATATATAATTTGTTGAGCAATATATAAAGGCATTTGAATATTTGCATTGTAGACATTGTGGTATCATAAGAAAAACCAAAAACAAACAGACATGACCGTAGAGTGACCGCATACTGACCGTGCTCCTGGCAGGGAGTGACGGTCACGCTGGCAGTCTGTGAGCTGACGGGGTTGGAGGCAGTGCAGGAGTAGATCTGTCCTGTGTGGGGCAGCATCACTGTCTGTCTGTCCTCCTCCCCAGGAATCCTCTCTCCATCTCTGGACCAGGAGAGCGCCACCTGGCTGCTACCATTCACACTGCAGCTCAGAGTCACGTTACAGGTGCTGTTGTCTGAGCTGTAGCTCACCTGGGCATTTACCTGTACTGAAACAATCCTCTCTGTGGAGGGAGAGAAGCAACAGCCAGCCTTTAACTGCAGGAAGAAGGAAACAGAGCTACACAGGAAGTTCAGTTATGGACGAATAAGATATCAATAATAAATATCTGCAGAGACACAATCACACACATCCTTAATATAGAACACGTATGTACAGAGACAATCACACACCCATCACTGTACAGAAACACTGGTGTACTCACCATACACCAGGAGATTTATCTTTATTGTTAGGCGTGGTTTATCCCCATTGAACCCATATTCCCCAGAGTCATCTTCTCTCAGAGGGTTGATGGTCAGAGACCCAGTTTTACTATTCATGGTCAGTCTGCCTGTAAAGGCTTTATCTTCCAGTGTCTTTTCTCTGCCCATATATTGGACTATCACTGTTGAGCCCTTTGTCCACTGTAATAAACCTGATCCATCAATCTCATCCACTCCCGTGGGCAGCACAATGGACTCTCCTACAATTCCATTCAGCACTGAAGCTCCGCCCACATCACACACCTGCAGCACTGCAGACAAAAAAACACAAGAATTACTGTAAAACACAACTATTACTGTACAACACAGCAACAACACAACTATTACTGTACAACACAACTATTACTGTACAACACAACTGTTACTGTACAACACAACTGTTACTGTACAACACAACACCACAACTATTACTGTACAACACAACTGTTACTGTACAACACAACACCACAACTATTACTGTACAACACAACTATTACTGTACAACACAGCAGCAACACAACTATTACTGTACAACACAACTATTACTGTACAACACAGCAACAACAACTATTACTGTACAACACAACTATTACTGTACAACACAACAACAACTATTACTGTACAACACAACAGCAACACAACTATTAATGTACATACATAAATCTGTGTCATTGAAACAAACTAAAGAACAGCTGGAAAGGAGTGAGGAGAAAGAGAAAAAATTCATATTAATCACAAAAAGTGCATAACTTGGTGTAATAGTTTTAGCCAGTGTGTCTGTGAGTGTCTGAAATTTCTCTACTGCTGAGAACAGCTAAACACCGACCTTTGGGGTCGTACCCCAGAGTAAAGCAGAAGGCAGAGTCGTCACCATCTGCCTACATACCAGAGTAATGGGCCCTCTCAGCCAGTCAGAGGTCTTACGTTAGAACTGTCAGTGAAGATTTTTTTGGTGATAAAAATTACCAGCTGACTGAAAATCAGAGTCTTTGTCCTGAAGAAGATTTGGGTAGTTTTTCCTTGAGACAAAATCACGTCACCCACAGACACTAAACAGGACTATCAATACCTTGAATATAAGGACTCTAGATAACCCTGCTGCATCTGAACAGTAAATCTAACTCACCACTAAAACACATAGCACTGGCCTAAGACATCAGTATACAAGGACGTCCCCTTATATACCCACTTCATTATGAACTACAACAATAGACTATTGGCATCAAAACCAGAAAAGAGAAAAGAAACACCATCATAGAAAACCTGGTTTCATGAGACGTTGGTAACAAACCTTACCTCCTGTCACTAGCTAATAAATATCATTCAATAATATTGTCTCTGGACAGTATTATCCTTGTTATTTTGGTTAATAATAAGGATAATAACTTCAATACTTGAAGTCAGCTAAACCTGATTTATGCGCTAATTGTAAATCGCTTTGGTTTAGAAGCATCTGCAAAATGCCAAATTGTAATTTGTACATTTCTGTGAAATAACCATTGTAATCTTACTGCTTGCTTCTGAATTACGTCATATGTAACAATCTACCCATAACATTGAGTAATTTAGATTTAAATTATTTTTTGTGTGCTATGTTGTTTAAGTGGGTAAATAAATTAACAGTCTTACAGGGTGCTGATTTTCTTGTGCTTTAACCCTGTGTGGAAAACTTTTAAATGCATCTCCAAAAGAGCTTTCAACTGTAACTGACATCTACGTATGTATGTATGCATATAAATATGTGAACATGCAGATAGATAGACAGACTCATATGAATTACTAATATAAAAATTGCATATATTTTCTCTGCACTGTCAGGTGGTTAATAGGGTAATACATAATTAGAAATATTATGTCATGGTTGAACGTCTGATCAAAATAATAACCTACCAAACCAAACTGTCACAAACTCATTCAGCAGCAGTAAACTTTAAGTCTGGAGCTGAGATCTGCGTTTGTAAGTAAAAGTGTGATTCATATTCCATTGCATCACAGTGTAAACAGACAGTGTTGAGGTGGAAGAGAGAGATGGAGCGATGGAAAAACAGAGGGATAGAGACGGAGGGATGGGTCTCTGAGCCCACACTTACCCCACAGAGACAGACACACACAGAGACGAGGAGCAGCCATAGTGTCCAGCCAGCAGTAACTCACAGCTTCCTTATCGAGCCAGCAAGCTGCTTCCTTCAGCCCCCACAGCAACCAGCAACTGCTGTGTGTGTGCGTGTGTGTGTGTGCGTGTGCATGTGTTTCTGCATGTGTGTTTTTGTAAGTGCATGCATGCGAGTGTGTGCGTGTGTGTGTGTGTGTGTGTGAGGTGAGTGTGCATGTGTGTTTTTGTAAGTGCATGCATGCGAGTGTGTGTGTGTGTGTGTGTGTGTGTGTGTGTTTGCTGTTTTTGTCAGCGTGTGGTTGGGGGCTTCGTGTCTCTGCGGGTGGGTTTATGAGCAGAGAGCTGGTGTGGGCCGGTGGTCTGGCTGTCGGGCAAGACCTGCCTCCCGTCCTCTTTTTCAACACAAACTCCTCCTCCCACTCCTCTCCACCTACACACACACTGCGCATCAGAGAGACACCGCTGCTCCTCTAACCCTACACACACACACACTGCTCCTCTAACCCTACACACACACACACACACTGCTCCTCTAACCCTACACACACACACTGCTCCTCTAACCCTACACACACACACACTGCTCCTCTAACCCTACACACACACACACACACACTGCTCCTCTAACCCTACACACACACACACCGCTCCTCTAACCCTACACACACACACTGTGCATCAGACAACCACCACTGTGCAGGTGTCTGTGCATGTGTGTCAGTATGTGTGTGCATGCATGTATGTGTGTGAGTGTAGGTGCGTGTGGGTGGGTCTGTCTGTGTGTGTATTTAGGTGAAATGAATAATACCCCCCCTCCGAATGGGCATAAACACCACATAACAGCACATGGCATTAATTAGAAAAAA
The DNA here is from genome assembly GCF_013368585.1 of Megalops cyprinoides. NCBI lineage: Eukaryota > Metazoa > Chordata > Actinopteri > Elopiformes > Megalopidae > Megalops > Megalops cyprinoides. The sequence goes on from NC_050606.1 coordinate 375,680, forward strand.
AGTCCCTTTAAACTTTCATCCAAACTTCCCTTCTGCTGAAAGGAAGGCTCTTCTGGCTCAGTGAGGTGGGAATTACCACATTGTTGATGTCACAGAGGCTGTCACGGCAACTTCAGCTTTCAGTACGGAGTGATGATGTCACTGAACTTTTCCATGGAACCCACAGCAGTGCACACACAGAGAGCGTGCACGGAGAGCGTGCACGGAGAGTGTGCACGGAGAGCGTGCACGGAGAGTGTGCACGGAGGGCGTGCACCGACAGCGTGCAGAGAGACTGCTGATTTGAAGTGTAACGGTCGGTACGTCAGCCAGGACTCTTCTTCTCGCTCTGCTTTTGCAACATCCGATTCTGCAGAAGCAGTGAAAAAGGAAGTGGAATTTCCTGCAAACACCACAGTCAGAGGCTCGAGCGTCTCTGCAGACACAAGCTGAACTGCAAGTGTAATCACAGATAATTCCACAGTGTAACACACAAACTGCAACACACACCAACATTAAAGGAAACCACTCCCTGCACACAAGTATCGCTTCCAAAAAATAAAGAATATAGATCTGATCTTTTGTCTGGCCTCACTTTGACCGTTTGGCTGCTTATGCCTGACTGTCACACTCAGGACTGTAGCATAAGAACTTCATAATATTCAAAATCAGGTATATTTCTGAAAACATAAATAGACGTTTCTTGTTATGAACAGTATATGGTATTATACACAGCCTTAGCAAGCTCTAATCACAGAAGACAGGGTCTGTCTCTCACCCAATCACATTACTTCATTTTTCTGTATGACCACAAAGGAAACCAAGGGAAATATACACAGTGGGAGTGCTTGTCTCACAGGAGAAGTTTACAGCTTTTTCTGAATGCTTAAACACTGACAGTGATTCCTGAAGCACTATCTCTGAAACCATTGTGGCTAAAGCATTTACCAAGTGTGCCTAACTGAATGCACGCTCTCTGCTTTACACTCAGTTTGTAATTTTATAACACTCTTCTAGCAGACATGTAAACACTGGTCTCTACATTGCTACTCTATTTTGCCAATTGCCTTTCCACATTGACACATGTGAAAACACTTTTAGATGAGCTTGAGTACTATAAATAGCCCACAGGTAAACATTTGGTTTGGACCACAATGGAGGCCAGTATTGGACAGAGAGTAGGAGGAGTGAGAACTTGAGGAGGACGAGGAGAAGGAAGAGGTGAAGTAGGACAGGGGAGAAGGAGAGGACGGGGAAGAGGAAGAGGGAGGGGAGTCAGGAACACAATAACTGATGAAATCAGAGAGACTGTGATTGACCATGTTATCAACCATGGGATGAGCATGAGGGAGGCTGGGCATCGGGTTCCACCAAATCTGAGCCGCTATCCGGTTGCAGGACCACATAATGGCAGATAACACCATATTCCAAAACGTCAAGAGCACGTCGGAGCTCCCGTGCTCCGAACGTCGCGGGCTTGATCCGTGTCGCTCTGTGTGGTTACTGTGTTTCTGCTCATCCTGTGGCTCATTTCACAGGACAGCAGTGCCTCAGCATTCCACCCAATCCCATGAGAGGAGGGACACCATGTGACTCACTGTAGCTCCTCCTCCCTGGTGCAGCCTGTCTCCAGCAGGGCTTGTGTGTTGCTGTTGTGCCTGTGAGTCTGTGGGACTTGTGGAACTCACTCAGTCCCATCACGCTGGCTGGAGCCGCGGGCCGACCGCGCCGTACCCCACTCCACCCCACCCCACCCTGTCCTGCCTCCCCCTGCCCCGCCCTGACAGCGGGAGGAGCTCTGGACCTGATCTCACCTCAGGCCCATAGCTCTGGGGTGTTCCACAGGCAGGTCACGTAAGGGCAGCGTTTGCTCTGGTGTTCTTTGGTCTCCCCCAGTGTTCTGATCCATGCAGAACTGGAGACTGTACACAGCGGCGATACGTCTGACAGTTATTCTCAGGGCTGTGCTGTGCTGACGGTCAGAGCCCGTCCGGTTCTGGCTTTTCTGATCCTCCTATAAGGGTCTGGTGGCTGGGATACAACTGTCCTCAGGTCAGCGAAATCGTCTCTCCACCACGGTCACCCTTTTTGCATTGGCGAGTATCGTCAGTCTGGTTTTGCTACATTCTTTCTAGGTTTAAAGACAGCTTCTGAGGGTAAATATCTGGCCTGCGGGGGCTCTTCTGATCCTGATACTCTATTTACAATGCATGGGGGGAGCAGCCATGACTGTTTATCAAAGCTGAGCCACTTGCTCACGCAAGTACTCTGCAAACTCAGACAGGTCAGTGTAGCTATGGCGCCACCTGCTGGACAGAAACATGCTGCAGTCTTACTTTAGGGGAGGTGCGAGGAGGAGCGACAGAGACGTATGGGGCAGCGTAACCCTGGCGACCCGTCCTGCCCAGAGCTACAGAGACGTACCGGGCAGCGTAACCCTGGCGACCCGTCCTGCCCAGAGCTACAGAGACGTACCGGGCAACGTAACCCTGGCGACCCGTCCTGCCCAGAGCTACAGAGACGTACTGGGCAGCGTAACCCTGGCGACCCATCCTGCCCACAGCTACAGAGACGTACCGGGCAGCGTAACCCTGGCGACCCCTCCTGCCCAGAGCTACAGAGACGTACCGGGCAGCGTAACCCTGGCGACCCATCCTGCCCAGAGCTACAGAGACGTACCGGGCAGCGTAACCCTGGCGACCCATCCTGCCCAGAGTAATACACAGTGACACAGCAGTGCAGAGAAAAATGCTTTATTAAAAATCTGACACTTAGTTCTAGAATTATTAAAGCATACTCACAGAAACACATCTACAAACCCTGCAACCAGATCCTTCTCTTCTCAAAGTAAAAAATGTTTTGTATCACTTTAAAACTTCAGCATTATAAAAAACAATAGAAAATTAAGCACAGATAAAACATTCAAAGCCCAGTAGTCTATGTGCATGCATTAAAACCATTAGACAAAACCGCAACTTTGTTTTTTTTTGCTTTGTATTTTGTTATTTAGAACAACCTACTGTATTTATACAAAAACAATTCAGTTCTTTGTTTCATCACACAAGGGGAAACTACAGTGGCTCACATCTGCCAAAAAGCACAGACACCTTCGGCAGAAAGCAGAAGCTACAATCCTTACACCCGGACCCAGCCTGACCTCCTGTCACAGCTACATAACTAAAGGCGATCCAGGTGCTGTACAGGTCATTGCAGGTGCTACTCATGGAATCTGCTGACATCATGACCACAGCAGCCAATCCAGGATCAGTTTACCCATCTCTGATCCTTGCCCCAGCTGTTTCAAAGCAAAGGGGGGCACTGACCCAGGTTCAGTGCTCAATAGTACCACTGTGGTGGTGACAGCTGTAAGACAGATCCCTGTTCAGTGAAGAGAAGGCTTAAACCCCCTAAACTGGCTGTTGTGGTCATGATGTCAGCAGAGTCCACGAGTAACAGATGCATTGATCTATATAGCACCTAGATGGCCCAACCTATTCACCAAGATGAGTATACCGACCAATCCACATGATATTATAATCCAGCCTACGTGCAGCAACTCCATGTAGACCAATCTGCCACAACTCAAGGTGACCTCAGTGATACATGGTTTGCTGCAGAGTTTGTGGCGTTTTGGTCGAACCTCTGAATGTTGGTTATGATCTGCAAAGACAATCAAAACAATTTTACATTCAACACAGGAGGAAACACGGCTCTGTCAGTCGAGGGAGTCACAGGACCCATGGAGCAGGAATGAGGCTAGCCCTTTCATGGATCTGGAAGTCTCATGCCCAGACATGGAGGGAGTACAGAGCCGTCATGTGACCTGTGCTGGACAAGGCAGAATGGTCATGTGACCAGCGCTGAAATTAAGCCTTATTTGGCAGGAAGTTGAAGAGGGAAATTTACATGGATATGCTCCATGCAGAAAAAACAGGGTTCTTACACACTCAAATCTAACAAAACTAACACTTAAGTCTACAGATATTGTTATGTACACAATACCGTTATAATCATATTCTCACATGTTTGAGACACCCATTAGATTGGGTCAAGTTTATTTTCGAACGTTTAGGAAACGTGTGCAGAACGCTGCGTCAGCGCACAGCTGCGTTTGAGGACTCCGAAGCGTCAGGACCCCGCAGGCTGTGTTCAGAAGCACCTGCTTCCATTTTGGCAATTTAGTAAACGGCACAGGAAACGTGGAAACCGAGCACACCGTCCCGACAGGCCGGCGAGTGCGGACGGGCCGGTCTGAGCTGGGTAAGGCAGAAACAGCGGGCAGCTGGAACTCCCACACACAGCAGTGAGTGTCAGCTCCACACCACGTCCCATGGGAGAACTGGTCCCCCAGCGCACTGCAGACACTCAAACACAGACACCAGTCTACTAACAAAAAACAAAATGCATTACACCCCCCACCCTGATCCAAAACTGACCGGACCCTCCCTCTGCTGTGGTAAAACAGCTCAGTGATTGGTCGATGGGCTGATGGTCCCGACTGGTTAATATGATGATGTCCCACCTGGCTGATCAATATGCTGGTGTTGCAGTCAGAGGAACGGGAGCTGAGGTCTGAAGGGACCAACAGAATGGCTGTGTGTGTGTCTGTTACCATGGTGACTGTGCAGTGTGTGTGTATGATGTCATGTGACAGGTCAGATTTGGGGGTATTGGTGAGAGTAGCGTGGGTTTGGGTTTTTGGGGTGCTGATGACAGAGCTGCTAGTTGCTCTCACACCACTCCCTACACAGACGTCTCTGACTGCAGCCGCATCACAAACTTGTGGCTCTTAGGGTCAATGAACTCCTCCCCCAGGCGCAGGAAGGGGATGGCCGTCACCGTGACGACCAGAGCGAAGTCGAGGCGGCGGAGGGAGAAGACCAGGCCCTGCCGCAGGGCGGAGGTCACCGGCTCCTCGCTCACCAGCGTCCACTCTCGCCCCCTGCTGTGCTCCTTCTGGTACTGCAGCGTCGGGCCCGGAGCCAGGTACCGCTCCAGGAAGGCCTGGGGGGAGACAGGGGGAGTCAGGGGGGGTCTCACCCCGGGGGTCCGGCTATGAGCAGCGGGGGAGTGAGGATGTGTTTGGGGAGGGGGGGTCTCACCTTGGGGGTCATGTTGTGCGTGATGCAGAACTGCAGGTGGGTGAGGATGCTCTCCATGCTGTGATACGGCTGCTGCCGCGTGCTGCGCAGGTACTTCTGCATGGCGCGGGCCATGGGCGCAAAGATAGCCTGCGCCGCCTCCCGCGGGTCCATCACCTCCCGCGGGTTCTTAGGGGAAGAGGCAGCCGCCTCGTCGTCCTGCAGCCGCTTTATATGCGTGAAGGCCTCCTCTACCGCCACCACCAGCCTGGGAGGAGGAATTACAACTCAGTCACCGCGGTTTATTCTGTGGAAACTCCCCGCACTGCCACCCGCCAGGCTGGGAGGGGTACTGACGGCACACTGCCCCCGCCAGGCTGGGAGGGGTACTGACGGCACACTGCCCCCGCCAGGCTGGGAGGGGTACTGAGGGCACACTGCCCTACCAGGCTGGGAGGGGTACTGACGGCACACTGCCCCCGCCAGGCTGGGAGGGGTAGTGACGGCACACTGCCCCCGCCAGGCTGGGAGGGGTACTGACGGCAGCTGCTCACCTGGCCCTGCGCTTGCGCACCCTGCGGTCCAGCTCGGCCTCCTCGTAGTAGAGCTCGTTGTGGGAGTTGTCTCGCCGGCGGGCAGCGGCTGCGATCATGGCGCGAGACTGAGCCGTGGAGTTATTGGTGCTGTTCTCTGCAAGTCAATCGAACTGTCATTCAAGCGTCATACAAACATTCAATCTATCAAACTACCAAACTAACAAGCAAGCTATGCACTCTCCATGGGGATGGGAGGACAGGAAAGAGGAATCGGCGGCAGGAGAAAGAGGAGCAGGAGAAAGAGCAGGTATGAGACTCACCCTCCCCCAGGGAGTACACTTTGAAGCCAGACATTTTCTTGGAGAGGATGGATTTGGGCAGGTTGAGCAGAGCCGGGTTATAGACGGGGAAATCACTGTAGTACTGTTCCAGCACCCACACCGCAGCCCTCTGAATGCTGAAACACGTCATCACCATCATCACCATCGTCATCATCATCACCATCATCATCATCATCCTCACCCTCTCTCTCTCTCCCTCCCTCTCCAGTCTCTGATTAGCTCCATCTTGTGGATACAACTGCTGTTTCCAAGCTACAAGCCAGAAGGATGGGCACACACTCTCACACACACACTCTCACACACGCACGCGCACCTGAGGTGGCCGATGTTGTAGAAGCGGCTGGCTCCGTCGGTGGTGCGGATCACTTTGAGGCAGAAGGCGGGCTGCAGGTGCCGGATCTCCAGCAGAACCAGCGCCAGGTACTGGATGAAGAGCAGCGCGTCCACCAGCGAGGCGGCGTACTCCACGATGCCGCGGTAATCGCGCTCGCGCGGCTCCAGCACCCGCACGCCGTAGAACAGCCAGTAAGAGGCGACAAAGAGGAAGACCAGCACCATGAGCAGCGAGCGGAAGACGAAGAAGCGGGGCAGCGAGGCGCGGGGGGGCCGCAGGAACAGCGCCCAGGACGCCAGCAGCAGCACCAGCAGCTTAAAGGCCAGCGACACGTACAGGCCCTCGCAGGGCGTCCCGCACGCCTCCAGGGCTTCCCGCCACAGCAGCTGCGGCAGCAGCAGGAAGGCCAGCGGCGTCAGCAGCGCGAACACGCCCACGCACGCGCTCAGCACCGGCACCACCCAGCGCCGGCACTCCAGCGGCGACGCCTCCTCCAGCTCCTTCGACACCCGTGTCAGGTCCTCGTTCGACACGCTGTGCTCCGACGTCCCTGTCACCACTGTAGTGGTCTCGCCCCAGTTATCATCCTGCAGGGGGGAGACAACAAACTGCTTCACTGACAGGGACAGGGTTCAAAGCCTTCAGCAAAACCGCACAGCTCCTGCTGAGAGAGAGAGAGGGAGAGGGAGAGTAGTGTTGCGGATGGGGAGGGACAGAGGTGTTGGCAGGGGGGTGTACCCTACCCGGTCGTCCCCGCGGGTGGACTCGTTATCCAGCAGGGGCTCTCCCGGTGCCTGGATGGTGACAGATTTGTCTCCACGGCTGCTGCTGCCATCCCGACTCTTAGAGCGATGTCTCTCCCTGCGCTCTCTGCCACACCAGCACACACAGGGTTAACGCACACTGCACACCTCAGTACACCTGTTTCAGACCTGCCAGTGACGGGGTGTGTGAGAGTGTGCGTGTATGTATGCGAGTGTGTGTGCACAGTGCGTGTGGTGTGTGTGTGCGTGCATGGTGTGTGGTGGGTGTGTATGTATGCAAGTGTGTGCGCATGGTGTGTGTGGTGTGTGTGTGCGCGCATGGTGTGTGTGCACTGTGCATGTTACCTGTGCTTCCTGGAGCTGCGGGAGTGGGAGGACTTGTAGGAGTAGCCGGAGTACTGCGACTCGGTGTCCATGTCTGTGTCCCGGCGCTGGCCGCCGGCTGGGCGGGGCTTGCGGGCCCCTCCTCCCCCCGTCCCCGGCTCCCTGGCGCCGCCCTGCTGGCTCTTGCGCTGAGAGATGGACTTGGAGGAGAGGGTCAGAGGGAGCTTCAGAAGATCAACCTTGATCCTGAGGGAATCTATCTTGGAGGCTGGGGAGAGGGGGAGAGGAGGGGAGGGGGGAGCACTCACAGAGGGGGTGGGGGGGTGGGGGGGGGGTCTGACAGGGGGAGGAGGTGGGGGGAGGAGAGGAGAGTTGGTGGAGGTTTCTCACAGGCACCATCGGCCCGATGCTGTCCTCAGCTCTGCTGCATCGCTCCAGGCTTCCAGAGCGGCCGCACAATGGCAGCTGGATATGGCCTGTTATTCCCCTCTCACATTCCCCCACGGTCTCCCGTGGTCTCCCGGGTAACGGGGCCTCGCTGCTGCCATAGCGATGAAAGAGGGTGTATGGGTGGAGGGGTTTGGGGTTGGCAGTTTCCATGGTGACTTGACCTTGTGCCACCCCCCCCCCCTTTACTTTTTTGTGTTTGGAAAGAAGTGTCTTCACCAAAAGGAGAGTCTCTGCTGGCAAAAATGTGTACCACGGGGTTTGATTAGTTGGGTCTTGTGAGGAAAACATCACACTGGATGACTTGTTCTGAGTCTTAATCTGACAAATTCAATACAGCAACGTTCTATTCTTAACTTTCTCTCCCCCCACCAGGCAGCCCGAGAGGCACAAGAGAGAACTGAGACCCTGACTCTGATGCAGCAGGAACACCGAACATCTTCACAGCGCTCGGACACTGCGGAGAGAGAACGCCGAGCGGCCGGCCGCGCTCCCGAGCCACCCCGAGCGGCCCACTGCACAGGAGACTGCAGAGGTGTAGATAGAGGCACACTGCTGCACAGGTAAAGCAGTAAAGGTGTGTATACAGGTGGGACAGGTGAGATAGTGTTACTCATTCTTCTTTCTGTCCAGTAACCCACTTTACCAAGCCTCACCCCCTCTCTACTGTAACCTAACACTGTGAAATTCGGTCCTGTCTCCGTACACCTACACACCCATACACACACTCACACACCCATACACACACCTACACACTGGTAGGCATTTGAGCCATGGGCTCCTCAACATAGAGGAGAAAAACAACTTATTTTTCATGCTGGGACATATTCATATACATACTTTTGGACAACTTTTTAGCATCACTGAATGTGAATCAGGTTCAGCCTGTCTACCCCCAAAAAGGAACAAACATTAAATTTACATTTCATTTCGCAGCAGATGCTCTTATGCAGAGTATCTTGCATAGGTTGCGGTTCTCACAAGGCATCCACTTATAGAGTGACTTCAGAGAATGTTGGGCTGGCTCCATGTCACTGAATAATCTAGTGCCATAAAATGATATTAAGCAGAACCATCCAGTTTGCTTGACCACTGAGGTGAAGACTGAACTGACACACACACTAAAATACATCATCTGAAGACAGCAGAAAACAGAATCAAAGGAATCTCATCACAGTCATGTAAGAATCTTCAGAATGGGCAAGCAGACCATACAGAAATGGGGATGCGTTTAACGCTATACACACATTACCGCAGGCCATAATCAAGACCACGGGCTGGCAGTTACCCAAAAATCTATTCTCACGGCGCGGAGGCCCGCTCCAAGCTGCTACGCGAGGCCGTGGCTTTTAGGCCTACTGTTTATCTTGGTTGGGAGCAGCTGAGACAATGGCCAGCGCCTCTCCCACCCAGTGCGGGACAGAAAGACGTTTAAAGGCCGCTTTTAAAATTACGTGATTGACGTGGACATCTGCGATTTACTACGTTAGTACACATGGGGAAAGCACTGCCTCGATTTAACCAATACTTGGCTAAATCTATTGTTCTTTTGTTTGAAACACGGTTTATAAGTAAGGCGCTTTAATGAGCGCCTTTCTGGGGCTGCTGCGCCTTCGTGCGTTTGCAGAGTTTTGGGATTACTTTGAGCTTACTTTAGCCATTCTACCTACGGCAAACGCGTCCGCAGCGCTGAAACACCATGCACACAAACACCCAAATCCACTTAATTAATGCAAGAATTGCTGTTTCTCCATGAATTCTAGCAAGATGTTAGAATTTAATCAGGACTGATTATAACACACTGTGTGCAGCAGCAACACAAAAGCAGACACAATAACGGAAAACTTCATGGCAGCTTCAACAGTATCGCAACTACGCAGCTCAGCAGTTGGCGAATTCGCTGGGTCGCTGCTCAGTTGGCTGGATGCACACACATTTGCGCAGCCCACAGACCGCATTTTTACACATTTTGCATATGCAAGCACCGTCATACGATGTCGTTAGCTACCCAGCCTCGGACAAGGAAAATATCCTGATTCAGTTTCACAGCAAAATCTGTGATTTCTGTTGAGGAAACGCTGCAGTAACGACACTGCAGCAGCTATCGTTAACTGCCTTTATTAATAATTGAATGGTTGCTTGCCAACAATACCACGGCATGAATGGAAAACGAACAGCAACCTGCGAATACACCGGCGACTTTGTTTTAACATAAATAATAGACTAATCAGGTTTAGTGACGGCTTGCAGAAGCCACGAAAATTACAAAAAACCTGCTGGACATGAAATTCACATTTATTTCGCAACCCGCTGCTGGGCAGACAATGGAAGGGGGACTCACCGGTCACTGTCGCTGAGCCGCAGCGGACGCGGGGCGGTTTTTACTCCCGCTCCGGTAATGCGGGGGGCCGATGATAATAGTTGGACACAAGGACCAAGATGCTGCAAAATTATTCCCTTTCACAAAAAATCCGATTAATCCAAACGATTCCGATTCTTGCTCCTGTGCCTCGCTCGTGTGCCATCTGCCCTCTAGCTGCGGTTTCCCCCGGAATCGCTGCGGTCGCCGTTTGGCTCCGGGGTAACAATCTGTTGATGTTTAATTCACCTCGTAAAATCAGAAATACATGGCATATGTGTGAAATCACCATCCACCCAGTACCCAGTAGGAGCGATCCCTCCAATACCAGTATTACGATATGTTTTAGGTTAAACCGACGGTTTGTAGACTTTCTTTTCTCCTAATTTCTTGGGATGAAAAACAAGCCCCCACCGGGTTGTTCACTTCGTTAGCGAGATGTCCACCTCCCCCAAAGGTTTAAGGGACTCCTTTCGTCCTTTTTCTATCACAGTGATGTTTTTCTCTTTCCTTTTCGTCTTTCACACAACAGCGCGCTCCTGGACCCTCTCGGCCCATTCAAACATTTTCCACTTTCCTTTTCTTCCCAGCGCGTCTCCCTCTATCCCTCCCTCGTTGCGCCCCGCCTCTAGCTCTCCTTTCCCACCCCCTCCCCCCCTCCGTAAAAATCCTCCTCTTTCTCCTTTCTGAGTGACGCTGGGGCTGCGTTTGCACGTTGGTCGGTTTAGGATCAGTTCATGGCCTGGAAATTAGCGCTTTCATTAATGTTCATTTCATCATAAATGTGATCACAAGAGACAGAATTCCAGCACAAAACATTACAACAGGTTAACAAAACCCGAATACACTTAGCACCGGTGAGTAAAAGCAGCAAAGTGAACACAGACCTTTAACAAGGACCCGTTCCGGTATTTACGCACAAGCTCGATCTTAACCGGTGAGCGTCTGACACCACGCAGAGTGATGTTCTTTGCTCTTTACATTCTTAAACTTCTACAAACTTGTGGCTACATACCCCAACATTGGCAAACCTATCGTACGGAATAAATCTCAGGCTGCTACATAAAAAAAAAACAGTTGTACACTTTTAACAAAAGAACTCATTCACACCAATTCACACGGCGAGAACGCAATGGTCCATCTAAAGCAACAATTTGCAATGAAACCTTTAATTTTTTTCTCATATGAAATACAAACTGTTTGTACTTATAATTCTTACATGTTTTATGATGAACAAACCACATCGGTAACATCAATCATGTAACAAATGCCCAAAAGTGAGTAGTTTTACCTAAAGGAAAAAAGACACGTTTATAAATGAATAGTGGACAGTTGGATCAAATTCTTAGGAGTATTTTATCCTTATTTGTGGAGTTGTGTCAAGTCTGGCTTGGTAATGGAAGTATCAAAGAAAGAGGCGCTGCTTAATTAACGTTTCGTAGCTTAATTAACGTCCTGCCGCAGGTGACGTGATTGAGCGCACCCCTCGGGGTTCCGTGTTTGCCACGGGCGGAGCGGGGTGCTGCGCACTGCGCGTCCGCTCGCTCAGAGCAGGACTCGGCGCATCGGTTACTGCTTAACAGAGGCCACTGTACAGGCTGCACACACTTGCCTCAGCCGTGATCACCACTGAACTGCTGTGCAAACGTCGCTATCAGAGGACAGACGAATCGGTCTCCCCCCCCTTCATCACGTCGGTGTTTAACGTTATTTTTGTTTGTGGCTCCGTGTATGATTGCAGATGTGTCTCTCTATACCCTTCGTTACTGTTACTTTTAGTACGATTACTGTTAGTACTCTTAATTTGCTGGCAATGATGTTGGCCTTTCTTTCACATTTCAGATTCTTGATAAGTAAGATAAATATTCTTACCACACTGTCATCCGAAAATTGGGCACTTTCACAGCGTACAGATTAGAGTAAACCCAGAAAAGACACCTCACTCCATCCATGAGGAAAACACACAAAAACGCCACTAACAGCATATGACTGTAAAAGAAGCCATATTTATTCAGTTACCAAGGCAACAATCACACATCGTTTCCCCTTGAATCAGAGATATTGCTCACCCCCACTCACACTCTCCTGTAAAGTGTCCATTCTAATCAGCTTAACTTTCATCATCACTTCCACCTTGCAAATTTTGCTAACTTTTGAGAGAAAACTATACATGAGGATCCTAAACCAAACCTGCTACTGGGGTAATATTAGTCTGTCGAGGGTTTGGGGCGTTCAGTCAGCCCCTCCACCGCCACTGAATCTCTCATTTTCACTTAATGCTTCCTTCATGTGGGGAAACCAGGCAGACTGCTGCAGACCAGACAGAAAAATCACAAGCTTACTACCATCTGTTTCTCACACACATGCACACATGCACACTCGCTCACACACACTCGCACACACACACACTTGCTCACACACACACGCGCACACACACACACGCGCACACACACACGCGCACACACACACTAGCGCACACACACACGCGCACACACACACACTTGCTCACACACACACGCGCACACACACACACGCGCACACACACACTAGCGCACACACACACTAGCGCACAAACACACTAGCGCACAAACACACTAGCGCACACACACACTAGCGCACAAACACACTAGCGCACCCACTCGCGCGCGCACACGCACGCACGCACTTTTAGCAAAAACTACATTTCAACATCCAAGATCAAATCAAGCTCAGTGCCTAAACCCAAGCACAGTAAACAAAACATGATTCTTTGACAAAAAATATAAACATCTCGGCATCAGTGATATCCTGAATCAAAGTGTCCAATCAGAAGCAGTCCCATAGCTTTCGCTGAGCTGCATCTCAGTGTGCACGGGACGCCGTGTCTGTGTGTAGTTGGTCAGCAGGGGGCGCCAGTCACAGTGCCGTGTGCGCATGCGTCAGTAGGTGGTGCTAGCAGGCTCTCTGCTGGAGGTGAAGAGCAGGTCTGCCTTGGAGCTGATGAAGTACGTCACCAACAGCGACACCAGCAACACGGCCACGCCCACGCCGAGGGTCAGCATCTGCAGCACAGGGGAGGCGGGGGCGTCAGTGACATCACAGCGCTTAGCACCGCAGTATGAAGTATGAAGAAAAGCAAGAAATGAGTAGAGAGAGGACTGAGAGGCTCACTCCTCTCAGTCCAACACCGCCGACTGGAACAGGAACGTGAGCACCAGCATGAATTCAGAGAATCACACGGAGACAGTGAGAATGTCTTCCTTCCAAAATCCTATTAATCACGGTCAAATTAAAAATAAAAACCTGCATATTTATAAAGCTTTGAGCTGTAAAGACGTGAATGCATCACCTCCAGCTCGCGGCTGGCAACCAGGAAGATCCGTGCTCGGATCAGCTTCCAGCGGGACTCTGTCCATGTGGAATAGTCCTGGGAACCATAGTCCTGCAGCTCGAAGGCAGGGGACACCGCTTTAGAGAGGCGCACGGGCGCGCGCACACAGTAAGCTTCCCCCTGGCTGCTGTTGGACGGGACGGAGCCCCGCACCCACAGGTAGGACCACAGCTGAGGAAGAGAGAGTGAGAACAAGAGAGAGGGCGAGGGAGGAAGAGGGAGGGAGAGGAAGAGAGTGGGGAGAGGTATAAGGAAGTTACATATCATTTAGTATCATCACGGAAAGAGTGGCAGGTGTTTAAGGTGAAAGTAATCAGTGTATGTGCAATTGGTGTTGGTGCCTAAAGCGAAATGCAAAGGAACATTTTAGCATTTTATCTTAAAGAAACACAAGGCCTAAAAGAATGTGAACACTCTCACGACAGAGAGTGTGAGTCTGTGTGCACGCTCGTGTGTGTGTGTGTCACCTCCTTGCTCTCTCCCTCCAGGTTTTCCGGGTTCTGGCACTGACTTTGGGTCAGGTTGGTAGCGTTGCCAGTCAGATGTGCCAGGACGTACTGGACCAGCCGAGTGGTCAGCTTGATTGGACGCGGTGGACCGGACACGCCCACGTAGTACTGCAGGGGCTCTGGAGGGGGGAGGCGGATTTAACGGCGGGGGGGGGGAGTTAACAGAGGCCACTGTACAGGCTGCACACAGACAAACAGGAATGCCGCGGGGCACGGCCCAGTGAGGCGCCTGCTCACCCACCCAGTGTGAAGCCGTCCGGACCGGTCAGGGCCTGAAACCAACTGTTATTGGACTGAACCAAGAACCCGTACAGCATGTGGGTCACCTGGGAAACAGAGTGCAAAGCAAACACAGGTTCAGACCCCTGCTGCATGTAAGGCCAGAAGAAGACCAGAGCAGATTAATGCTGATTTAATCCCGTCTAACTTCCAGCAGAAGACTACAGACACCCACACTGGGGAGAGTGACTCAGAGAAGCCACAGTATGGACACAGTGCTAAGATAACCAACACAGCCATTACTCTCTGGACAGAGACAGACGGGTGCTTTGCGGACGGATGAGCATATAATTCTCACAGTCTTGGGGTCAGCGGTGATGTTGGGGAGGTTTGCCTCTGAACCGTTGGCCTGCAGGTACAGAGAACGGGCCACCAGCGTAGCCACTTCCGCAAGATCCTGCAAGAGAGAGACACGGCAGCTAACAGCTAATACACACAGAACAGCACTGCTAACCAACCACAGAGAGACACTGCGGCTAACAGCTAATACACACAGAACAGCACTGCTAACCAACCACACAGAGACACTGCGGCTAACAGCTAATACACACAGAACAGCACTGCTAACCAACCACAGAGAGAGACACTGCGGCTAACAGCTAATACATACAGAACAGCACTGCTAACCAACCACAGAGAGAGACACTGCGGCTAACAGCTAATACACACAGAACAGCACTGCTAACCAACCACACAGAGACACTGCGGCTAACAGCTAATACATACAGAACAGCACTGCTAACCAACCACACAGAGTAACCCAAATTATAAAACAAACTTCATATCTAGGACATTGGAATAGTGAAACCAAAGCACTAAATAAACTTGATTGCTGTCAGGCCCTAAACTGGGATTACACACTAGCAGAGAATCTCTTCACTGTCAGAGAGACAAAGCAGAGAGAGATCCTGGCCAAGTACAGGCTCAGTGACCAGTGAGGTAGAAACAGAGATGCACTTTCTCTACACTGTAATAACTTGCAAACAATTAGACACAAACACTTAAAATCTTTTGAATTACACCTCCCTACATTTAAGCAATGGGAAGATGAAGAGAATCTACAAACTGTTCTGGGAGAGAGAGACACTGCACCTTTACCTGCACGGTACCTATCAGCCGGAGAGACAATGGGCAGGAAGCATCCACACAGCTACTGTATAAATGTAAAGTGTATGTGCATTTTTTTTGGTAACTTGTCATTTTGTTCTCATATTTATGTGAAAGTTGCTTTGGCAATACTGTACATCTCTGTGGCCATGCCAATAAAGCTTGTTTGAATTTTACAGGGAGAGAGGGAGGGAGAGGGAAAGAGAGGGAAGGAGGGAGATGACCCCACACAACGCCTTTCACACAACACTCACGGATAACCCAGCAACATACACTACTTGTTAGCTAGCTGGTATTCAGAGGGACTCTAACATTTATAGCTAACTACAGCTAACAAACTAAAATGAGCAGACTAAGGCAAAATCTACTGACCTGCCATGCTAGCTAGCCACCCTGCTCAACTGAAGCTTTAGTCGCAGTTAGAGAGAGTACATTTCCTCAACTGGGGAGCAGGCTGCCGGCAGCATCCGGACTGTCACCATGCTAACAGTGCTCTCATAGCTTCTGTGTGCTGTTGCTAAGGTAACCGTACCCTGGCGACGTCAGTGACGTACTCCAGCTGCTCCTCGGGGGTGAGGCCGGGGGGGTAGGTCACCCTCAGGTACTCAGCGGTGTCGTACACACTCTCGTAGTACCTGTGCGAGGCATTGGAGTGAGAGAGGAGGGTGCACATCAGCACAGATCAGAAATTTTCAATAACCACTCTTCCAGAACACAGTAAGGTGTGTATTTCAGATGCTCGAAGATGAAATCGGTCAGCACTACATTTCCCATGACACCTTGGGAATAATGTAATCCTCTATCCAGTTAGTCTGTAACTGGTGAGGTAACATGACTGTGCAACAAACGCATCTGTCAGATTTAGGCTGTTTTCATTTTGGGAAAGAGAAGTGCTTTCCGTCTGACAGAGCTTGCCCGAGAGCTTTATCCTACAGTTTGTCTGCTTCAGTGTGCTTTAAACCTCGTTATCCTGACCTGTGGAGGAGTGTTTCCAGAGACACTACCCATCTCCTGCCCAGGGTCGTACCCTCCCCTAAATACACCACAGCCTCCTCCCAGTCTTGCCTGTTGTTGAAAGCTGATTGGTGGTCAGCCAGCACGACCCCCGGGATTGGCCGAGCTCGCAGGAAGCGCTGGAAGGAGGAAGGTGGAAGGGGCTGACTGACATTCGGCTCTGCCAATGACAAGCTGAGGATTTTGGCCACTGACTGCAGGTTACTGACAAGTTTCTCAACCTGAAAGAGAGACAGAGAAAGAGAGGGGGACAGAGAGGGACAGAGAGGGATGGAGAGTGGGGGGCAGAGCAGGGTAGAGACAGGTTTCAGCAGCACGTCGTTGGCGTTGGGGCAGCGCACGCCCCTCCCTGGGTCTCCCCCTCACCTCTGCGTCGACGCTGCTGTTCCTCCTGCGGGACACGGGGTCAGAGTGCAGCCAGAGCCGGGACCCACTGCGCAGCCCCACCTGCAACACAGCGCACAGTACGCACCTCAGAGTACGCACTCACCCCAGAGTATGCACCGAGTGTGTGTGTGTGTGTGTGTGTGTGTGTGTGTACCTGTCCGATCTCCAGCAGGGAGTGGATGTTGTCCAGGTCGATGACGAACTTTCCGTTCTCCATGTCATACACCATGCGGGAGCTGCCGATGTAGTCAAAGGTCTCCTGCAGGGGGGAGACACACACACTGATACCTGCACCAACACACACACACACACACACACACACACACACACACACACACACTGATACCTGCACCAACACACACACACACACACACACACACACACACACACACACACACTGATACCTGCACTAACACACACACACACACACACACACACACACACACACACACACACACTGATACCTGCACCAACACACACACACACACACACACACACACACTGATACCTGCACCAACACACACACACACACACACACACACACACACTGATACCTGCACCAACACACACACACACACACACACACACACTGATACCTGCACCAACACACACACACACACACACACACACACACACTGATACCTGCACCAACACACACACACACACACAGATACCTGCACCAACACACACACACACACTGATACCTGCACCAACACACACACACTGATACCTGCACCAACACACACACACACACACACACACACACACACACACACACACACACACTGATACCTGCACTAACACACACACACACACACACACACACACTGATACCTTCACTAACACACACACACTGATACCTGCACCAACACACACACACACACACACACACTGATACCTGCACCAACACACACACACACACACTGATACCTTCACTAACACACACACACTGATACCTGCACCAACACACACACACACACACACACACACACACACACACACACACACACACACACACAGATACCTGCACTAACACACACACACACACACACACACAGATACCTGCACCAACACACACACACACACACAGATACCTGCACCAACACACACACACTGCACTGACCCCCTGGAAGAAGGTGTAGAGGATGTTGCGTGTGGGCGGGGCCACTTGGCGCAGAGCGTGGGCGGCGGCCAGCAGGGTGACGAATCCCGCGACAGCACCCTCCCCCGACGGAGCCACGTCCCAGAAGAAGGACCTGCCGTCAATCTGAGAGAGAGAGAGCGGGGGGGAGTGAAGGAGGGAGAGAGAGAGAGAGAGAGGGAGAGAGAGAGAGAGCGGGGGGAAGTGAAGGAGGGAGGGAGGGAGAGAGAGAGAGAGAGCGGGGGGAAGTGAGGGAGAGAGGGAGAGAGCGGGGGGAAGTGAAGGAGGGAGGGAGGGAGAGAGAGCGGGGGGAAGTGAGGGAGGGAGGGAGAGAGGGAGAGGGACAATATGAGAGTATAGGGTTATACTTTGCACCTCCAGTGAGCTCAGGTCTCCCCTGCTGTGTGTTACAGGCAGCACGCCGCCACTCACCCGCGCTGCTGCTATGACCACACTCTCCCCCTTCTTGTGGCCTTTGGCAGTGCTGTTGAGCGGATGAACTGAGCCCCACACGTTATAGTCATTGATAGCATCGCAGACCACCTCTGCAACAGAGTTACACACAGAGTTACCCCCTCTCTGCAACAGAGTTACACACAGAGTTACCCCCTCTCTGCAACAGAGTTACTCTGCAACAGAGTTACACACAGAGTTACCCCCTCTCTGCAACAGAGTTACACACACAGTTACCCCCTCTCTGCAACAGAGTTACACACAGAATTACCCCCTCTCTGCAACAGAGTTACACACAGAATTACCCCCTCTCTGCAACAGAGTTACACACACAGTTACCCCCTCTCTGCAACAGAGTTACACACAGAGTTACCCCCTCTCTGCAACAGAGTTACACACACAGTTACCCCCTCTCTGCAACAGAGTTACACACACAGTTACCCCCTCTCTGCAACAGAGTTACACACAGAATTACCCCCTCTCTGCAACAGTTACACACAGAATTACCCCCTCTCTGCAACAGAGTTACACACACAGTTACCCCCTCTCTGCAACAGTTACACACAGAATTACCCCCTCTCTGCAACAGAGTTACACACAGATTTACCCCCTCTCTGCAACAGAGTTACACACAGAATTACCCCCTCTCTGCAACAGAGTTACACACACAGTTACCCCCTCTCTGCAACAGAGTTACACACAGAATTACCCCCTCTCTGCAACAGAGTTACACATAGAGTTACACCCACTCTGCAACAAAGTTGTAGACTGATTCATTCCCAAAATCTTTTCCTTTTCCTTTTGTTCTGAGAAACAGCCAACGCAAACCCTCTGACGGACAGTGATACTGATGACTTCAACTGGACCCATCACACTAGAAAAAGAATCATCTGTCTCTCCAGACAACAGTATCTGCCAAAGATGATTACTATCAGTACTACCATGATTATTATTGATGATTATTATTGTCATTAATAATAACAGTAGCAGTAAGAATTACTAATGGAAACCATAAGACAGTCTTGTAGTCTGCCTCATGTGTAAGTTGCTTTGGATAAAAGTGTCTGTCAAAGGAATAAATGTAAATGTAACATAACGCACATGTGCACAGCTCCACACACACTCACACACTCACACACACACTCACACACACACTCACACACACACTCACTCACACACTCACTCACACACTCACTCACACACTCACTCACACACTCACTCACTCACACACTCACTCACACACTCACTCACTCACACACTCACTCACACACTCACTCACACACACACACTGTCAGCCGTGCCTGGCGGCAGGGGGGAGGTTACCGGGAGTGACGCTGAAGCTGTTCTGGATGTTGTTGCGTCTCATGCAGGTGACGGTGTCCGTGGCGGCGTGCATGTGTGAGTACAGCTGCATGGCGCACAGAGGGTACTGCGGAGAGCTGCCGTTCCGCACCACGTTATGCTCCCGGAAACACTGCCGAGACACACACACACAGGGGTATTATATACACACACACATACACACACACAGAGGGTACTGCGGAGAGCTGCCGTTCCGCACCACGTTATGCTCCCGGAAACACTGCCGAGACACACACACACAGGGGTATTATATACACACACACATACACACACAGAGGGTACTGCGGAGAGCTGCCGTTCCGCACCACGTTATGCTCCCGGAAACACTGCCGAGACACACACACACAGGGGTATTATATACACACACACATACACACACAGAGGGTACTGCGGAGAGCTGCCGTTCCGCACCACGTTATGCTCCCGGAAACACTGCCGAGACACACACACACAGGGGTATTATATACACACACACATACACACACAGAGGGTACTGCGGAGAGCTGCCGTTCCGCACCACGTTATGCTCCCGGAAACACTGCCGAGACACACACACACAGGGGTATTATATACACACACACATACACACACACAGAGGGTACTGCGGAGAGCTGCCATTCCGCACCACGTTATGCTCCCGGAAAACACTGCCGAGACACACACACACAGGGGTATTATATACACACACACATACACACACAGAGGGTACTGCGGAGAGCTGCCATTCCGCACCACGTTATGCTCCCGGAAACACTGCCGAGACACACACACACAGGGGTATTATATACACACACACAGAGGGTACTGCGGAGAGCTGCCGTTCCGCACCACGTTATGCTCCCGGAAAACACTGCCAAGACACACACACACACACGCACACACACACACAGAGGGGTATTATACACTCACAGACTCCATATTTCCACTGTAATCTGCGATTTGACCTCTCACCTTGCGAATGACCTCGGTCTCGTTGTCGTCGTTCAGGGAGAAGACGGGGAAGTTGAAGTTCTCATAAGATAAGCTGTTTCCCAGGGGGTTCCACACTGTGCTGTTACAGCCTGCCAGCTCAGGCCCATAGCTGTCCGAGTAAACGCCTGATCAAAAAGCACATGATACGGCTGACTTTACACCAGACTGAATGACCAAATGACATGAGAGTGCGCTCTCAGAGCACTGCCCTGCCTCTGGCACGATCTGGACCTGTGGCTCCGGTTCTGAAACACAATCATCTGCACAGAAACTTCACCACTTCGGTCATCTTTCAAATTTAAATGAAAGCTTTTAAAACGCAGCATGAAATGCCATCCCCACTGATACTGTACCCGAGCCCTGAACCCTCGCTGTACCGTACCTGTACCCTCGTTGGGACAGGAGTTGTGTGGAGAGAATCCCTGAGGAGGTCCAGATTTTGGGATCACCACGGCAACGCCTGCAACCCGGGGCGACCCCTTCATTCTCATCATGGTGGCCCTATGTGAGGAGAGAGTCACTGCCACCACACTGCACATAGCTCAACAGGCATGCGACTGTGTGTGCCTGTTCCACACGTGTGCGTGTGTGTGTGTGTGTGCGCCAGTTCAACACGCATGTGTGTGTGTGCCTGTTCAACACGCATGTGTGTGTGTGCCTGTTCAACACGCATGTGTGTGTGTGCCTGTTCAACATGTGTGTGTGTGCCTGTTCAACACGCGCGTGTGTGTGTGTGCCTGTTCAACACGTGTGTGTGTGTGTGCCTGTTCAACATGTGTGTGTGTGCCTGTTCAACACGTGTGCGTGTGTGTGTGTGTGCCAGTTC
The DNA here is from genome assembly GCF_013368585.1 of Megalops cyprinoides. Taxonomy (NCBI): domain Eukaryota; kingdom Metazoa; phylum Chordata; class Actinopteri; order Elopiformes; family Megalopidae; genus Megalops; species Megalops cyprinoides. The sequence continues at coordinate 397,265 of NC_050606.1, forward strand.
AACACGCATGTGTGTGTGTGCCTGTTCAACATGTGTGTGTGTGCCTGTTCAACACGTGTGTTTACCTGTTGAAAAAGTTTGCCTCCATCAGCACCATATAAGGTGGGTTTGGTCCAGAGCTCAGAACCCAGTCCACATCTGACTCAGCCTCCAAAACATGAATTACACCTGTGTCACCCGAGATAGAGGCTGCGAGAGAAAAATCCTCATTTCACCTGTGTGATAATCACTTACGCTGTCAGAACACAGTTTATTTGACAGAGTGAGACAATAGGAGAGAGAGTAAGTCGACTGTAACTCTACTGTTAAATGTCTCGGCGATGTGCTTACATATATCGTGCCAATAACATCTGAAATTTAATTATACAACGTGGCTATGCTGAGACACATAATCATTATATTTCCTGTACTTTTACTGTATGTTATTCCAAAATTCACTGTTGATTTTAAAGCCACTGGTGATAACCTGTGGCGTTATATTGAATTACACTAAGGAAGTAAACGGCAGTAAAAATGAAACTGAGAATTTTTAAACGGATTTCCGTGGCGTACACTGGCAGCCGATCTGGTGCGTGGCGTTGAGCAGCCGCACGCAGGGCACGGTGTGGTTCAGCTCCACGTAGATCTTCTGCTCCACGGAGTTCCCCGCTGCGCCTGCGGGGACGCAAACACACATCAGGAGGTGTACTGGGTGGTTTATTTTAAAGATGCGAGACTAACTCCTTTAACTACGTGAACTTTTGTTAACGTAAATGATGAAAAACGCGTGATCCAGGCTTCAGCAAACAGCGCCTGTTCAGCCACTTCACTCTTCACCTTTCCTACTGCGGAGCGTTTACCTCCCTAACGGTAACACACATATACAGCGCACATTCTGTGCCACGGTTAATTTCAACCAAACTAATAACTTTATAACTAACATCTAATATAAGGTCAGGCAAAGTATTAAAGAGATGCAGCGGGCCCTGGCCACAGCCCAGCCCAGGGGGACCTGAGAGTAGTGATTGAGCTTTCTGAAAAGCGAGCGATCAGAGAAAGCTCATCTACAGCCTGGCAGCTGGGCTTCGCCCGGGTCACCGCCTGCGGTGATGCGTTTCACTCATTCAGGCTCCGATCACACGCTGATCGCGGAAAACTGGCCGCCCGGCCGGCCGGGAACCGATCAGCTCCCCGAAGCCGAGGCAGCGTCGCCAGGGATGGCGAAGCTAACTGCAGCCAACGGCCTCCGAGCACACAGCCGGCGGACAGTCTCCGATTATACAAACCCGACAGAAAGTTATTACAGCTATTACATTTCTTACCGTTATGCAGCCAGGAGAATATCAAAATTATCGCCGTTTTTGCGAACTCGGGACGCATCTTCCTGGTTTGAAAAACACAACAGCGACGAAACAGGAAGCACTTCGGCGTGAGAGCGCTTCCGCATCCGGGTTCCTGCCTTTGCCGGCGGGGGGAGGGGGGTGGGGGTTGGGGTTGGGGTTAGGAGTAGAGGAAGGGGAGGGGGTTAAGGATGGGGTTAAGTTTAGGGTTAGGGGTGTGTTTGGGGATAATGATCTCGCATCCGCGCATTCTCAGCCTCTCTTCTCTGTTCTTGCCCGGTCGGCCGTAGGCTGCGGAGTCTGTGTCCATCTCTGATCTCTGTAAATAGTTTATCAGTGTATGTATGCTGTTGTGTGTATATTAGAGAAAGTAAAATATATGATAAGCCCAAATATCGGTAAAGGTATTCCACAGTGTACGGCGAGGTATAAAACTAAATCATTTATGACTACCTAGACTAGGATGAATGAACTGGGATTATGGCAAACTTTCTTACCACTGAAATGAACTGTAGCAATTTTTTGGGAAAACTTCGTGAACAATGTCCATAAAATGACGTTGATACATTACCGTGTTGTATAAAAGAAAAAATGCTTACTCTGATGATTAGAAATGGTCGAACAAATATCAGTAAAGTGCCAGGTATCGCTGTGCCAGTAAAGTATTAGTACTAATCTGATCGAGATCTTCTGTGGAAAGAAACACAGTTTGGTAAACACTGTTATCATTATTTCTATGGTATTAAGATATTGACGTACACATAGTTCAGCTACACTGAGTATCACAGCATTGTTTTCCACCATATTCAAACTCTCTGTCTCACCACAGCAGCTGAGCCAAACATCTTCCCAGATGTAGAGGCCAGACCTCGGTCAGGGGCCAGCGGTGTCTGCTCCAGCACGCCCCCCTCCTGAAACACACTGTTACTGCCTCTCACTGATGATTTTAGCCATTAGTGATTGTTCTTGTGAGCATTTTACCTTTCGTTTCCTTTTTACCTTTCCCTTCATCCAGCGACGCTGCACTGGCAGAGGAGCTCAACAGCTTCTTCACTCGGTTTGACAGAGGCAGCAAAGCACCAGTGATGAAGGCCCTGCCATCCGATGAAGACACAGCACTGACACCGAGCACTCAAGTGAGGCGGACCCTCCGCAGTGTCAACACGCGCAGAGCAGCTCGACCAGACAGCATCCCTGGGAAGGTCCTCAGAGACTGCACCAATCAGCTGGCAGAGGTCTTTCCTGACATCTTCAACCTCTCTCTGTCCCTTTCTGTGGTCCCTACATACTTCAAAACATCTACCATCATTCCGATACCCAAGCAGTCAGCGGTGACAAACCTGAATGACTACAAGCCTGTCGCACTCACCCCCATAGTTGCAAAGTGCCTGGAGAGACGTGTGGTGACCCACATCAGGAGTGTCATCCCCGCTACGCTGGACCAGCACCAGTTTGCCAACAAGGCAAACAGGTCAACTGAGGATGCCATCTCCATTACCATCCACACTGTGCTGGACCACCTGGAACACAAGGACATCTACACCAGACTGCTTTTATTGACTACAGTTCTGCATTCACCACCATAATTCCCAATAAACGACATTCCAAACTACCCAATCTGGGTCTCAGTACACCTGTTTGCAACTGGATCCTGGACTTCCTAACAAACCACCCCCAGACAGTCAGACTAGGCAAATACTCATCATCCACCCTGATCCTGAACACCGGAGTACCCCAGGGATGTGTACTGAGCCCACTCCTCTATGCCCTCTTCACCCATGACCGCTCATACCTTTTCACACATCCGACACCATCATCAAGTTTGCAGATGACACCACAGTGATTGGTTTAATCTCAAACAACGATGAATCGGCTTGCAGAGAGGAGGTACAGAACCTGGTTGGGTGGTGTAATTACAACAACCTCTCACTCAACATCAAGAAGACCAAAGAACTGATCATTGATTTCAGGAAAGCCTGGAGGAAGGAACAGGCACCACTAACCATAAATGGAGAAGCTGTGGAAAGAGTCTCCAGTTTTAAGTTCCTGGGAGTAACCATCACTGAGGGCCCCTCTTGGACCACCAACACCTCTGCGATAGTAGGGAGCAAATCTGCCCCAGAAGCTACTGGTGAACTTTTACCGGTGTGCCATAGAAAACACACTGACGTGCTGTGTAACCGTACGGTGTGCCAGAGAGGGCGTACTGTGTAACCGTACGGTGTGCCATAGAGGGCGTACTGACGTGCTGTGTAACCGTACGGTGTGCCATAGAGGGCGTACTGATGTACTGTGTAACCGTACGGTGTGCCATAGAGGGCGTACTGTGTAACCGTACGGTGTGCCATAGAGGGCGTACTGACGTACTGTGTAACCGTACGGTGTGCCATAGAGGGCGTACTGTGTAACCGTACGGTGTGCCATAGAGGGCGTACTGACGTGCTATGTAACCGTACGGTGTGCCATAGAGGGCGTACTGTGTAACCGTACGGTGTGCCATAGAGGGCGTACTGACGTACTGTGTAACCGTACGGTGTGCCATAGAGGGCGTACTGATGTACTGTGTAACCGTACGGTGTGCCATAGAGGGCGTACTGTGTAACCGTACGGTGTGCCATAGAGGGCGTACTGACGTACTGTGTAACCGTACGGTGTGCCATAGAGGGCGTACTGTGTAACCGTACGGTGTGCCATAGAGGGCGTACTGACGTACTGTGTAACCGTACGGTGTGCCATAGAGGGCGTACTGACGTACTGTGTAACCGTACGGTGTGCCATAGAGGGCGTACTGACGTGCTGTGTAACCGTACGGTGTGCCAGAGAGGGCGTACTGTGTAACCATACGGTGTGCCAGCTGCAACAGAAATGACCAGAAAACACTACAAAGAATAATTAGGACTGCAAAGAACATCATAGGGACACAAGTCCCAGACATTGGGACCAACTACAGCTCACGCTGTCTGCGGCGGACACACATTATCAGGGACCTGACTCACCCCAGCAACCACCTGTTCAGTCTCCTCCCATCTGGCAGAGATTCAGAAATATTTCAGCTCGCACAACCAGACTGAGGAACAGCTTTTTCCCCACAGCTGTAATGCAGCTCAACATACCCCCCCCCAATCCACTTCCCATAGACGGGACAGCAATGATGGACATGTGCAATAATGTCAGTGCAGTCACTGAGATATTAATACAGTACAATGTTATACAATAACACGGGCATGTGCAATAACAACATACTGTAAATCTCCATTTCACACGTAACAGCTAGGAGTACTTTTCCTGTCACTGCAGACACTTTACTATTACTATTTATTTATGTACCATGCTACTCTTCATATTCTATACATCACACATCTTATATTTTTTTGTATTTATTCTTGTTAATTCTTACTGTACGTTGTCACAGCACTGACACCGGAGAGTAACTAATCTCCTGAACAATGACAATAAAGCTCTCTTATGTTTTGTCTCTTAAGTCTTTCTAGTCTAAATAAATTTAATTAAATGGCAAATTACACTATGAACAGATGATTTATTGTGATTTATTTAACAATGAATTAAGTAAATAGTTCCTCATGGGGCACAGGGGCAGGGAATTAAAACAAAATTCACTAAGTATAATAGAACTAATACCACCCACAAGAAAGACGCTTGTAATGGTGCATCACATGCGAAGTGTGCATGTGACTCATTTCACGTTTATTCAGTGCAGTATGACCTTCGGTTCAGTGACATCACTCCGCAGACGGTGAGTAAAGGGATTTATTGAGGTTTCTCAGCTCTTACACAGACTGATACAGCTGGAATATTCTGCAGGTACATGGATTAGCAGTTAGCACAGAGTGTGTTCCTTCCTACAGTCTGCACTGATGTGCAGTAACAGGAGCGAAGAAAGGCATTGTGGGAAGGATGAAACACAAAGCAACCAGACACCAAGAGGGGAAAGAGGTTTACTTTTCAGTAATATGATATATTTTCTTTTTTCTTCTTCTTCATCAGCTGGCGCCCCCTGTCTGTCACTAACGGAACTGCAAAGGGCTAACGCGCAGTCCGATCACGTCCTTCCCGATCTCTGTCACCTAGGAAACACAGAGAGCTTCAGAATACAGCCGCATCCCCACGCAGCAGGTGCAACAGCCAGGTGTAGTCCTCTCTCTCACCTGTGTGACCCGGCACACCTGGCCCTTGTAGGTGGGGCAGTAACAGGCCCCGGACAGCGGACACTTCTCCACCGGCCTGCCGCGGTACAGGGGAGTGAAGGAGGCGGCGCACAGGTCAAAGGGATTGTGGGGGTCGTAGTTCAGCTGGTGGGCATCTGTCAGAGTCTTCTCACACGCGGCCAGAATCTTTCTCGTCTGAGAGAGGGTTAAAAAGAGAGGATGCAACATTTGCCATTAAAAACAAAGCTGCTGTAAATTTAGTATTTGTCTAACCTGATACACACACACTCGCATATACACACAGACAGGCGCACAGAGACAGACACAGACACAGGTGTTTACCTGCTGTGCCACCTCGGGTTTGGGCCCCAGCTCCAACAGGCGGCGGGCGAAGCCGGCTGCGGTCTTGAAGTTGCGCAGTTTGAAGAAGAGATTGAGAGCTGTTCGCAGCACCAGCACCATGTGAACCGGCTGCAGACTGCAGTGAGTGAAATACGCTGCCATCTGAGAGAGAGAGAGAGAGAGAGAGAGAGAGAGAGAGAGAGAGAGAGAGAGAGAGAGAGAGAGAGAGAGAGAGAGAAAGAGAGAGAGGGGGAGAGAGGGGGAGAGAGAGAGAAAGAGAGAGAAAGAGAGAGAGGGGGAGAGAGGGAAAGGGAGAGAGAGGGAGAGAGGGAAAGGGAGAGAGAGGGAGAGAGGGAGAGAGGGGGAGAGAGGGGGAGAGAGGGGGAGAGAGGGAAAGGGAGAGAGGGAGAGCGAGAGAAGGGGAGAGAGAGAGAGAGGGTGAGAGGGAGAGAGAGAGATGGGGAAAGGGAGGGAGGGAGAGGGAGAGGGAGGGAGAGACAGAGAGAGGGGGAGAACTTAGCTCATATTTGGGTAGTTCTGCTATTGTAAAAGGGCATGTTCTGCTGTCTGGATTCTGCTTTGATATGCAGGGGTGCAGGACACACGGCTGCTGTCTGTACCTCACACAGCCTCTTCTGCTGCTCCAGGGTGTCTTTGGGCAGTTTCTTCCTCTCCGTCTCCATGGTGAGACCCACGATATACTCCCTGCAGATGGTGATCAGCTGCTGTGCCTGCCAAAGACAGTGACATCATCAACCCAAGACACGGTGACATCATCCACCCGAGACACTATGACTCCATCCTCCCAGGAAACGGGGCCCAAGACGGGGCTCCACCCACCTCTGCGATCTCCTGCTTGTTGTCGACCACGAGCAGCGGGACGGAGAGCAGGATGGCGCGGAAGCGCTCCACGGCCTCCTCGAAGCGGCCCGCCGTGGTCAGCTGGTAGCACTGCTGAAGCCGGGCGATGAGGTCAGAGAGGCGGAGCCCCACCGCTGGCACGCCCTGCTTAGCCCCGCCCTCCTTCCAGTTCCTCTGGGGGTGGCCCCGCAGGCAGGGCAGGGATGGCAGCCCCAGGTAGCAGGTGCGCCCCCTGGAGAAGGTCTGCAGGAACAGTGGCTTGTAGGGCCCAAACTGCACCACGCCCACCTGGTCATGCAGCAGCTGTGGACAACACACACCTGTCAGCCTGCCCCGTCCACACCCGAGTGTGTGTGTGTGTGTGTGTGTGTGTGTGTGTGTGTGTGTGTGTGTGTGTGAGAGAGAGAGAGTGTGTGTGAGAGTGAATGAGAGTGAGTGTGTGTGAGAGTGTGAGAGCGTGTGTGCGTGTGAGAGTGCGTGAGTGTGTGTGTGTGTGTGTGTGTGTGTGTGTGTGAGAGAGAGAGTGTGTGTGTGAGAGTGAATGAGAGTGAGTGTGTGTGAGAGTGTGAGAGCGTGTGTGCGTGTGAGAGTGCGTGAGTGTGTGTGTGTGTGTGTGTGTGTGTGAGAGTGAATGAGAGTGAGTGTGTGTGAGAGTGTGAGAGCGTGTGTGCGTGTGAGAGTGCGTGTGCGGTTGCAGTTCTTTACCCGCATGGCTGTTTCGAAGGACCCTGCCAGGATGTGGTCGACGGGCAGCTGGGAGTTGTTGCACCACGTCTGCGTGGGGCTGATGCCCTTGGTGGGCGGAACAAAGAAGCCATCCTCAGCCCCGCCCCCTGCACCCGCGGGCAGCTCCTATTGGTGAGAAGAGCCGACAGTCTCAGACTGACACATTTCAGTCACACAGCAGAACTGGGTGTTTGTGAAATTAAGAGGGAATCTGACCAGCTCCGGGGGCAGGTCCAGGTCCTCCTCCACCTCCCAGCCGCCGCCCTCTTCCTTCCCCGCCCCCCCCTCCTCGCCCACTCCTTCCTGCGCGTCCATGAAGCCGTCTGAGAGAGAGGAACGGCAGCTGCGTCAGCAGGGCGGACTCGCTCGGAGGGACAGACGGACGGACAGACAGGCAGGCAGACTCACCTTCGTCGAGCTGCAGCTCTGCATCCTCCCCCCAGCCCTCCCCGCCAGGAGCGTCCATGTCCAAATCCGCGGCCATCTGCCCGGCCTTCCCTGCAACACACACACAGCGCTCTCATTAATGCGCGCACACGTGCACACACACACTGCTCTCGTTATTAACACACACACACAGCTGTCGTTATTAATACACACTCTTGATCTGCCGTGAGATACAGGCCTCACCACAACCACAGCAGCTACTTAATGCTCATGTCAGTGCTGTGGATTGAGGTGTTGAGGGAGGTCAGGGGTCGGGGGTCAGGGGTCACGCACCCTTGGCTGCTATGGCGCCCTCGAAGAAGCCCTTGGAGACGGTGAGGAGGGGCCAGTTGGTGTCCAGGGGGTTGATGGGGGGCGGCGGCTGCAGCAGCTGAGCGTCAGGGTCGATTTCTGGCACCTGGGGGCGGGGTTATGCAGATGAGTCAAGGTCAGAATGACGGACAGGGGTGTGTGTACGTGTGTGTGCGTAACTTGGCTGTGCAGGAGTGCAGCTCACCGTCTCCTTCTCCGGGTCGAAAGTCTCCTTCAGGGCCTCCGCCTCCTCATCCATCCCATGAGTGGCAGCTGTCAGATATGCCAGTGACTCTGTATACACACACACAGACACACACACACACACACACACACACACACACACACACAGACACACACACACACACACACACACACACACACACACAGAGACACACACAGACACACACAGACACACATACACACACAGACACACATACACACACAGACACATACACACACAGACACACACACACAGACACACAGACACACACACACAGACACACACACACACACACACAGACACACAGACACACACAATGAGAAAAGGAGCAGCTTCAGGAAATACACACACCAGACTACAGGGTGAGGATGTGTCTGAGAGCAGAGAGGGACAGATGAATGGAGATGAGGAGGAGAGGGAGAGAGGGAAGGAGAGGAGGAGGGAAGGATAGAGAGGAGGAGAGAGGGAAGGAGAGGGGAAGAAGGAGAGGAGGAGAGAGGGAAGGAAGGAGGGATGCAGTACTCACTCTGGCCGCAGTTCTTCAGAATGCGAACTCTCTCACTCACGTCCCCCAGATATAGAGCGCCCTGATAGTGTCCACTCATGTCCTTCCTGATCTCCGCTGGAACAAACACACACACACCAGTGTTACTGTGTGCACACACGCACGCGCACACACACACGCACGCGCACACACACACGCACGCGCACACACACACACGCGCACACACACACACTCTCTCTCATCAGCCCTCACCGATTTTCATCATCTTGCGGAGCTTGGCCAGGTTGCCGGTGATCAGGTAGAGGAAGGTGAGCTTGTCGAAGTTCTTGGTTCTCTGGTAGCACATCTCCACCACCTGGTGGTGACCCTGCAGCAGTGCAGCCTCCCCCAGACGCTCCCAGCAGCCTCGCTCATCCAGCGCCTTGGCTGCCTCCAGCGCCACCTGCAGGCCAGGAGGAGCGGACACAACACGGCTTATACCCACAAACAAACTCCAACTAATACACACGCACATGTGCATGCTCTCTCTCACACACACACATACACACACACGCTGTCACACACACACACACACACACACACACACACTGTCACACATACACACACACACACACGCTGTCACACACACACACGCTGTCACACACACAGTCACACACGCTGTCACACACGCTGTCACACACGCTGTCACACACGCTGTCACACACGCTGTCACACACGCTGTCACACACATACACACGCTGTCTCACACGCAGTCACACACGCAGTCACACACGCTTGTCACACACGCTTGTCACACACGCTTGTCACACACGCTTGTCACACACGCTTGTCACACACGCTGTCACACACACACGCTGTCACACACACACGCTGTCACACACACACGCTGTCACACACACACGCTGTCTCACACACACGCTGTCTCACACACACGCTGTCTCACACACACGCTGTCTCACACACACACACAAACCTCGATGTTGCCGCATTCGAGTGCCAAACTGAAGCGGGTCTTCTCGTCTTTGACGAAGTGCAGCGCGACCTCTGGATAGCCCTTCTTCTGCAGGTAGGCGATGATGGACTGGCCCACCAGCTTGGCGTTTCGCACCATGTGCAGCACCTGAGGAGGAGAGGTCAGAGGTCAGAGGTCAGGGCCACAGCCCAGCGCCACGCCTGGTTCGCCCAGGTGAGCTCAGGTAAGCACTCACCTCCTCATACTTGCGGTTGACGAGGGCCAGCTTGAAGCGGTACTCTGTGGGGTCGATGGTGAGCACTCGCGGCCGACACTCCCGGTCCAGGCAGTACACACTGTTCCCTCGAACCCGCGTCACGTAGATGGGCAGGTCCAGGGTCCGGATTATACCATGATCCCTGCAGGAGGGGGGCGGCCAGAAGTGGGGTAGATGAATTTACCCGGAGGTGAGGGCGTATTTGATGTGGTTGGAGGGGGTGCAGATGAATTTACCCGGAGGTGAGGGCGTATTTGATGTGGTTGGAGGTGGTGCAGATGAATTTACCCAGAGGTGAGGGCGTATTTGATGTGGTTGGAGGTGGTGCAGATGAATTTACCCAGAGGTGAGGGCGTATTTGATGTGGTTGGAGGTGGTGCAGATGAATTTACCCAGAGGTGAGGGCGTATTTGATGTGGTTGGAGGTGGTGCAGATGAATTTACCCAGAGGTGAGGGAGTATTTGATGTGGTTGGAGGTGGTGCAGATGAATTTACCCAGAGGTGAGGGAGTATTTGATGTGGTTGGAGGTGGTGCAGATGAATTTACCCTGAGGTGAGGGCGTATTTGATGTGGTTGGAGGTGGTGTAGATGAAGACGCCGCTCTCGTCCCAGGCTCCGCTCTTCACACGGATGTTCTCGTGGATGTTACACAAACTCTCCAGCTTCCTGTTGCAGATCATGATGGCTGCAGAGAGAGGGGGTTTTGTTATGGATATGAACAGGTAGTGTGATAGCCGGCGCGCGCACACACACACGCGCACACACACACACACACAGGTGGCCGTGTGCGTACCGTGCTTGGCCAGCAGAGCGACGTGGCTGGTGTCGGCAGACCACACCACGTACTTGACCTTGGCGATTTTGACGGTGGCGAGAGAGCGTTTCTGCTGCACATCGAAGAGCGTGACCCCGTCTGCGTCTCTGAGCAGCAGCGAGCCTGTCCCCGCGTAGAAGATCTCCTCACAGCTCGGCACCGCCACCTTCTTCACAATCTCATTCTTCAGGTTCTTAATCAGCAGCTACAGAGAAGCATCACCATCATCAACACTGACGCCACAACCAGCATTAAAAACATCACTGTAACCACACAATCACCCTCATCATAACCACCACCCTCACTACAGACAGACAGACAGACTCACAGAGTGCATGCGGTCCAGCACAGCGAACCGGTTCCTGGCGACCCAAACTGCAGTCAGACCAGAGGAGCGCTTTCCCTCGGGCGCTGCAGAGACACACACAGAGAAGTGAGTGAGTGTGTGCGCGTGTGCCTACGTTGGGGGAGAAAGCGCAGAGAAAGGCCAATACTTACCGTCTGGGTTCTGGGAGTCGCTGTCTCGGGGGATGGAGTACAGGTCGTAGGTGCTGTTCTCCAGGTTAGTTGCTCTCTACAGGAGACAAGATGTTACCACCCTCCCACTGAGGAACCGGGCAAACCTGTGTGTGTATCTGTGTGTATCTATCTGTCTGTATACGAGTATGTGTGTGTATGTATGACTGTGTGTACCTGCATGACTGTATCTGTATGTGAGTATATATATCTGTACATCTGTGTCTGTATGTGTATGAGTGTGTGTATGACTGTGTATATTTGGGTGTGTATGTAAGTGAGTGTGTGTATGTGAGTGTGTATGTATGCGAGTGTGTGTGTACGTGTATGTCTGTATGTGGGTTTGTGTGAGCGTGTGCGTGTGAGTGCGAGCGTGTATGTATGTCTGTATGTGGGTGTGTGCGAGTGTGTGTATGTGTGTGAGTGTGTGAGTATGTGTGTGAGTGTGAGTGTGAGTCTCTGTGAGAGGGACACACTCACTGTACAGAGCAGAACTGCATTCTCGGCTGGGTTGTAGGACATGCTGAACACGGGGAACTTAGAGCCACTGGAGAGAAGAGAACAACATGAGACACTCCACACCACCAGTGCGTAACCGTCACACACCCCAATAACGCTCTCTAAAACACACCCCATCCACACACACACTCGCACACACACACACACACACACACACACGCACACACACACGCACACACACTCGCACACACACTCGCACACACACTCGCACACACACTCGCACACACACTCGCACACACACTCGCACACACACTCGCACACACCTGCGCAGCTGCATGACGGCTGTGTCCTTGCTGCTGTGGAAGTCCAGCTGACGCAGGAAGCGCTCTTTGACGTAGTAAAGCATGTTCCCGTACACAGCGTAGGCCGGACGCTCCCGCTCCAGCTTAAACACCAGCATCCCGCTGTCGTGACCTGAGGGGGACAGAGAGGGACGCTGTGCGTGTGAGAGAGAGAGAGAGAGAGAGAGAGAGAAATACTGTGTGCGTGAGCGAGTGAGTGAGTGAGTGAGTGAGCGTGTGAGTGAGTGAGTGAGCGAGTGAGTGAGTGAGTGAGTGAGCGAGTGAGTGAGAGAGAGAGAGAAATACTGTGTGCGTGTGCGTGAGCGAGTGAGTGAGTGAGTGAGTGAGTGAGCGAGCGAGAGAGAGAGAGAAATACTGTGTGCGTGAGCGTGTGAGTGAGTGAGCGAGCGAGCGAGCGAGCGAGCGAGAGAGAGAGAGAGAGAGAGAGAAATACTGTGTGTGTGTGTGTGAGAGTGTGTGTGTGTGTCTGTGTGTGTGTGTTTGTGTGTGTGTGTGTGTGTGTGTGCGTGCGCGGTCTCTGTGAGGTCACCTGCAGCGAACAGGTTGAGGTTGGGGTGCGCCCCCAGCACCCAGAAGCGGTCGTGGTCCCTGCGGAAGGTCTGCACCCCCGTCCTCTTGGACATGTCCCACACGCGGATGCTCTTGTCCTCAGAGTTGGACAGGATGAGCTCCTGCCTTGGGTGGAACACCGCACACGACACGTTGTTATAGTGCCCCCTACAGGTGTCCAGCTCCCACGCCTTCGACTCTGCACACAGACAGAGACAGAGAGACAGTCAGAGAGAGAGAGAGAGAGAGAGAGAGAGAGAGAGAGAGAGAGAGAGAGAGAGAGAGACAGAGAGACAGAGAGAGAGAGAGAGAGAGACAGAGACAGAGAGACAGAGACAGAGAGACAGTCAGAGATGGAGAGAGAGAGAGAGAGAGAGAGAGAGAGAGAGAGACAGAGAGAGACAGAGAGAGACAGTGAGAGAGAGAGAGAGAGAGAGAGAGAGAGAGAGAGAGAGAGAGACAGACGGACCGTGGAGTGCGCCCGAGCTCACCGTTCATCCTCCAGATCTTGACCTGTCGATCGTCGGCTCCAGAGACAATGAGGGGCATGCTGGGATGGAAGGCGGCCCAGTTCACCCCGCGATCGTGACCCTGAGAGCAGCAGAGTGTCAGAGTCACTGTGCCAGCCCCCCCCCCCGCCCCTCACCGTCCGTCTCCTCCCCCCTCTCTCACCTCCAGCACATGTTTGACCACGGCGTCCGACGCGCCGAACAGGTCCACCCCAGAGATCCCGCGCACCTCCGTTTCCAAGGAGCCTGGCGACAGGTTCTTCTTCCGCAGACCTGGAACCAAGAGTCACCACGCGCCGCCGCGGGGGAACCAAATACACGTTACACACAAGCCCCACCCCCCCCTCCCCACTCCAGAGACATAACGCAGAGACCCGCGCACACACACCCGATACACACACACACACAGTGTTAACTTTGTGCTCCTACCCTGAATCCACACACCACCACTCTCTCTGCCCTCTCTCCCCCACACTGCAGCTGTGGGGTATGATGATCAGAGGTCAGTAACAACACACATGATGATAATACAGACCCAGGGCAGGAACTCGCACAGAACACACACACACACACATACCCCAAAGAATCTCCCGCAAGCACACAAACACTCCAAGGAGAGGGAATGACACGGGAAAGGAACTCCACTAGGAACCTGTGTGCAAATGTGGATGTTTCTGGAGGAGCGCGGGACAGGGGAGGTGGGATGGCTTTGTCTGCCGGACTCACAGGGGATGGAGCGGGGGGGGTGTAGAGATCAGATCTGATGGGGGTTGGGTGTCGGGGTGAGTACTCGGGACACCATGCCAGGGTTAGATGTTAGATGTTAGCCTCTGAACTGCAGTTATTTGTCAGGCTCTTCTGTGAGATTACTGATCAGCAAGGCAAGTGTGTCAGCGGTGTGACAGAGCTACTGATTACTGTTCAATCAGTTATGCACATACTGACATGCAACTTACAAATGTACCAGAGTTAGGAAACCTGGTGGGCTATCCATCAGTGAAAGAGCGACAGGTAAAGCTGATTAGGTGCTGACCAGTTAACGACTGACGAGAATATTAATTACTGATCAGTGAAAAAGGCCTGGATATTGATCGGTTAGTGAGAGGGTTATTGATAACGGTGTTCAGGTGATCACAGAGTGGTGGGAGACAGTGGGAATGTGTCTCCCTCTCTCCCTCCCTCTCCCTCCCTCTCTCAGCTGCGGTGTCTGTCCCTCCAGTTTCCATGCTGTTATCTGCTGTTAGACATCTGGCGTTCCCGCATGCAAGCCAAACAGCAGCCCCCAACGTCAGGAGAGGATTACCCAAAAGGCCCTGCATGTGTGTGTGTGTGTGTGTGTGTGTGTGTGTATGTGTGTGCACGTGTGTGTGGAGGGGGGAGAGCAGAGCTGTCTGTAGCCTCATGCTTCCGCTCGCTGTGCGGGTTGGTGTGCTTTGCCACAGGCAGGTTAGAGGTGGAGAAAATGGAGGTTGCAGGTTCACAGCCAGGCAGGAGGGGACAGTTAGAACATGCAGACACTCAAAACAACATCTTTCTGCTGCTCGTCTCAGGAAACACACTGCTCTGCTTGTGCATCTCTTTCACCTGTGTCTGACTGTGTCTGTCCGTCTGTGTCTCTCTCTCGCTCTCCCTCCCTCCCTCGTCTCCCTCTTGCTCTATATTCTCACCCTACTCTGTGTGTACTTGTGAACTTATTTTTATGTGTGTGCGTGTGTGTGTGTGTGTGTGTGTATAAGAGTGTGAGAGAGTGTGTGTGTGTGTATGAGAGAGCATGTGAAAGCGTGTGTGTGTGTGTGTATGAGAGAGCATGTGAGAGTGTGTGAGTGTGTTGGTGTGTGTGTGTGTATGAGAGAGCATGTGAGAGTGTGTGAGTGTGTTGGTGTGTGTGAGTGCGATTGTGAGCGCGTGTGGTTCTCAGGAGCAGCAGACAGAGATGTGCCCGCCATTTAGAACCTGTCTGTACAGGAGAGAGGGGGTGCTGAAGAGTCCAAACGCACAGCCCTACAGCCGCCCCTCTCTCCTCCCTCTCCCCGCCCCACCCCCCTCCCCTCCCACACGCCCTCACCAGAGATATCCCACACCCGCACGGTCTGGTCCAGGCTGGCCGACACCACCAGGTCCTCCGACGGGTGGAACTGAGCACACATCACATAGTGATTATGGCCTGTCAGCACACTGCCAGAGAGAGAGAGAGAGAGGGAGAGGGAGAGAGAACCGTTACAGCCTCACAGCGAGAGGACAATCCCACTAAAATCCAAAGCAAAATGAGGTTCAGATGAAGAGCTGCAGAGATCAAGAGTGTCAGCACAGTGCTGTCAGAACAGGGGGACCCAACTCCCCGAAACCCTAACCCTAACTCTAACCCCACTCTCCCAAACTCTAACCCTAACCCCACTCTCCCTAACCCTAACCCTAACCCCCCAAACTCTAACCGTAACCCTAACCCCACTCTCCCAAACTCTAACCCTAACCCCACTCTCCCAAACCCTAACCCTAACCCCACTCTCCCAAACTCTAACCCTAACCCCACTCTCCCTAACCCTAACCCTAACCCCCCAAACTCTAACCGTAACCCTAACCCCACTCTCCCAAACTCTAACCCTAACCCCACTCTCCCAAACTCTAACCCTAACCCCACTCTCCCAAACCCTAACCCTAACCCCACTCTCCCAAACTATAACTCTAACCCTAACCCCACTCTCCCAAACTCTAACCCTAACCCTAACCACACTCTCCCAAACTATAACCCTAACCCCACTCTCCCAAACTATAACCCTAACCCTAACCCCACTCTCCCAAACTCTAACCCTAACCCTAACCCCACTCTCCCAAACTATAACCCTAACCCCACTCTCCCAAACTATAACCCTAACCCTAACCCCACTCTCCCAAACCCTAACCCTAACCCCACTCTCCCAAACTCTAACCCTAACCCCACTCTCCCAAACTATAACCCTAACCCTAACCCCATTCTATGAAACTCTAAAAACCTGGTTCTGACACCTACCACACACAGGTCCTGGACTGCCAGTTCCAGATGCGGATGGTCTGGTCATCGGAGGCGCTCAGGATCCAGGGGTACTCCTGCGAGAGGCGGAGAGAGGAACCGCGTCAGCCACAGGGGGCGCTACGCACCCGCGATTGGCAGCTCAGGCGTTTAGAGGGCAGGGCTTTGTGAGTGACAGGGGAAGGGGCGGGGCTCACATGGTGGAAGAAGGTGGTGCGGATGTAGTCCAGGTGACCCAGCAGGGTGAACAGACAGCGCCGCAGCTTGTAGTTCCACACCTGCCAGGAGGGGGAGACAGAGAGTTAGGAACGCACAAATCCCAATCTTACAAAGGGAACAGCTACTGTGCTGGACAAAATTGCCCACTTTAAACAACCAAAGCCTCAGTCAAACCTTCAGTATCTTACTATCTTCCTGAAAGTCTGGATGATGAACATAGTTAACCAGCCATCTAGCACACTTAGCAGGTAACATTACAGTATTAAGGTTTTCTGGATACATTCAGCTTTTTAAATCCCCAGTTTCTCAATGTAAATCAGTAGTGCCAATAACAGCCTCTGTGCAAACCTGCCCCTAACCCCAACCCTAACCCTAAACCTAGCGTTTGATTTATGATATGGAAAAACACACTAACCACCCTAAAGTTAAGAAGCATCATTATCTAACATTAGTAATCGCCAGTAATCCGTTTACTTCCAAAATATAGCGGAAGCCACTCCGATCCCGGCCCTTCTGTGCGCCGAGCAGCCGCGTCGCTCACCTTGATTTTGTAATCATCTCCACCGGACACGAAAAGGGGCTGCTGCTTGTGGAAATCTATCCCTCTGACCGGACCTGCGCGACATGACATCTTCAGCAAGACGCTACAGCAACATGACATAACATTAATATGAATTCACATTAACATCACGTCATATGTTTCTGGTTTTGGTGTGTGAGCGAGCGTTACCGTCGTGCTCGTCAAACTTATCGATGAGAGTGCACATGCGGTAGTCCCAGAGCTGGATCACTCCGTTGTGCAGACTCGCCAGGATCCAGGGGCGCTTGGGATGGAAACTCAGCCCTGAAGTAAAGACAGAAGCTCGTATAAAAAAAAAACAAAAAACTTATCTTTGGAAAACACGGACAGTGTAACCTGGACTGGAAGGTCTTCATCCCAAAAGATATCTTGTGCGCGCTGAAGCGCAGTAAAATCTTTTTGACTGCAAATCTGATTAGCTGCCTCGGAAACATATGAAAAAGAAAAATGTTCTAGAAAATACACGGATGTTTGCTAATATTCTCAGCTACGGATCAGCCAGCCAACATCACTGGCACATTACAACACTACTGCACCAAGCTGGTTGATAACCAACCTTACTCGGCGTACAAAGCTAGCCAGATTCCAGCTAATGCTAGGTCGACGATACCTAGTCTTGCTAGCAAAACACAGAAATAAATTAACTTTGCATCTTTTAAAAACTTTATCGCAAGACAAAATGTACGCAGACAGCGTCCACAGCATGATGCGAATGCACCGATCCGGCGAATTAAACAACGATCCCACCTTTCACTCGGGCCGACTTCGTCTCAAATTTGGTCAACATCGTCTTTCGAAAAGGGAGCGCCACCGAAAGTCAATGTCTGTTTATTCTCCGACTCAATACTATTAACAACTCGATATTATCAAATAAAACTCCTAAACCATGAGCAATTACTCTGTCGTTTCGCTCAGACTTTAAATGAAATCCTTTTTCTTCTCGATGGACTCCGCAGGGGAAGGCGGATGTATCTGCGCTGGCTGTACCCTGACACGTCACCCAGCCCGTCGCGCAAGCGCTTCCTCGGAGAACAACAAAGTTTTAAAATACAAACTGTCCCGGAAGTCTCTCCACGCTGGAACCTTTAAAAGATTCTCTACGGTACCGAGATGCGAGCTACAGTGCCTATGGACGTTCCATCACCGGAACTCCTTTTTTGCACTCATTCGGTTACGCGGCGGCACATAATCGGAACTTGTCGTTTTAAGTAGGAAGTGAGTACGAAGTGCTTCAATATTGGTGTTCTTTGATGACCATGTTTTCCTCGTACATTTTGTCTGTCCATACCAAACACCTTGGTAAATGCACCCATACTTGAGTACAAACGCAGGAGTACAGTTGTTTCTGCTTTTGTTATGAGTGCATTGTGTTGCATCCACTCAATGAACCCATTTAATATTGGGATTGGTTTCATTTTAGCGAGTAAAATAACACAGGACTTCCTATCAGCTCTTATGTGCAAACCTGGAAAATTGCCTTCCGCCCCTGTATGTCTGTACTCAGAGAGGGTGTAATTATTCAGCAATATGGCAGGTCGTTTAGTACTAACTTTAAATCACATCAAATGGCCATCATAATATGCGACACGAAGAAAACCAGCATCGTATCACTCTTCCATTCCAACGTTAAGCATGTCTGATGTGTTAGACTGAGATTGCCAGCGCTGTTGTTTAATTGGTATGTCCTGTCGATGGTAATGATGATGAAGAAAATTATGCTCGTTGGTGTGTATTCTTCCTCATTGGGATGGTGGTGTGAGGTGGTTTCCAGAGGGTTGGAGGGGCGCTGCCCTGGCAAAACACCCGACCGTAGCGCTGAATGAGGAGTGAAAATGCGTCATTATCCAGGCTTCCTGGAAAAAAAAATTAACCACGTTGCCTCGTCAGGTGGGTAAGTACGCTGTCCTTCTGATGCATAAAAAACGTACTTGGTTTCTGAAATGAATTTGTCTTCAATGGATGCCATTTACCAGCGCAACTAGCATACCGTATCTCTGCGGCGAAAGCCCCCCCGCCACTCTGTACAACGTACAAACAGATCGAGCAGACTTTGGGGTAAACCTGTTTTATTGATTATATTCCATACATTTAACATTTACACAGTATTTTTAGGATCAGAGCTGTAGGAAGGGTCAGTGCATTAGTCATTAAGAAGTTTCTTTTAAAATAAAAGATGACCGCTGAACACAACCCGCTGACAGATCCCCCACACCTCCCCTTCTACAGATACTGCCACTGCAGCACCACACCAACACCGGGACAGTCTCTCTCACACACACACACACACACATGCCACCCCACATCCACACACTGCTCCTGTGTAGTTTCTGACTTGCACTTCTCTTCATCCGCCACCAGGAGGCAGCACTGTACACCGGCACAACACAGATATAATGAGATCAGCAGCCCTGTATTGTTTATGAGCTAATAATAAAAGGGACAGACTGCACCATTACCAGGCAGGGTCATGACCTCTCCACCCCCACCCACCCTCAGTCTTCCAGGGCTGTCAAGATATCAGCTGATGTGGTTTCTGTAAAAGTCAAGAGAAAATAAAATCTGTACTGTGTCCGGGGGGGGGGGGGGGGGGCGCTCTTAAACACAGTGGAGCCCCTGGGCATTGTGGGTAAGAGGAAAACACACTCAGAGGTTTTCCCACAAGGCTGCTGCTTCACACTCCACTCCCACTCTACCACAGCAGAAAAGGATCCTGGGAGCACTACTCTTTCCACATCAATTAAAATCCACACAGCCGGGGAGAGTCAGACACGACAGCACACGCTTTAGCTGTTGAGAAATGTAGTGTGGCCCACAGTGTTAGCACTGCGCAGAGATGCAGAGAGATGAGATGCAGAGAGATACAGAGAAATGCACAGAAATGCAGAGAGATGCACAGAGATGTGCAGAGATGCGCCGAGATGCAGAGAGATACAGAGAAATGCACAGAAATGCAGAGAAATGCACAGAAATGCAGAGAGATGCAGAGAGATGCGCAGAGATGCGCAGAGATGCAGACGACTGAGTGAAGAGGCTGCAGTGGCAGCCGGAGGCAGTGAGGGATTCCCTCTGAAACGCGTCTGTCAGAACTGATCAATCTCTCACCAACTGTCACCTCATTTCAAACAGTCACTTGGGTCATATTTCTGCCTTTTTGTAAATTATCTGAAATCTGGTAATTGCATATAGAGTGGAAACCCAGTGTGAAAATCAGAGGAGAGATGCTGTCCCTGCAGGCTGACAGCCGCTGTCGCTTTGAGGCAGGGCTTCATTGATTCTGCTGTGAATTTAAAGAGACCGGGCAGAGGGCTGAGACACCCCACAGGGACCCGGTGTGGTGCAGGCGGTGCAATCGGTAAAGATCAGCGGCGCTTCCCTCTCTCCCCTCCCTAGTACCCCTTTCCCCAAAATTTGCTTCCATCTGACTGGCTGCTTCGGGAGTCACATGATCACACACTGCTCAGCCGCTCCTGTGCCGGAGGCTCCGGGGAGATTCAGGGAATCCAGGTCAAAGTTCATGCCGGGGGGCTGAGGAAAGAAAAGGGCGAGTTAGACAGGAAGCTGGCTGTCCCGGGGGGGCGGGAGGTGGGGGGGTGGGGCAGACACTCACCGCCTCTCCAGCCAGCTCTCTGGGGGGTTGTCCCAAATCCTGCAGCTGAAAGGAGAAATAACAAACCAGTAAATTACCAGCCAGAAAGCCAAACCAATCAACCACCAAGCCAAACCAATCACCAGCCAGTCGGTCACAGGTAAAATAATCCATGAAACCCCAAAACTGGACAGAAGGCCACCTACAGGTTTATACTGCGTACCACCTTCATTTCCAATAAAACCCTTCACTCACTCACCTGCTGCATGAGTTCCAGGATGTTCTCAAAACCGTTCTCTCCTCCGTCTCCTTCCCTCTCTCCCTCTCTCTCGAAGTGGCTACAGATCTCTCCCATGATCTTATGCTGTTGCTCATAGCGACGGTACTGGTCAGGGGGGAGGGACTGACGATTGGAGCTCAACCACTCAGGGTACTGCAGTAGGAATGAGTGACAGACAGTCAGCCTATCTTGACGGAACAAAGCGGGGGGGGCATTAACAGGCATCTAGCCAGTGAATCAGTGAGACCAACATGGTAATAACTGACAGCAGCCATATTACACACACATACAAACACATGTACACAGACACGCACAGACACACGCTCACCTTGTCCGTGATCTCCTTGAGTGACGGGTACAGCACCTCCTTGGACAGAAGGTTCTGCATGATAGACTGCATGATGGGCAGGATGTTCCCCTCGTCCCCGCCTCCTTCTCCATTCTCATCCAATCCCAGCCCTTCCAGGGTGTTGGCGAGGTCCTCACCAGCCAATCCCGCACTCTGATACAGGAGGCACAGAGAGGGTTGGTGGAGGGCGGAGATGGAGGAGTACGGTCTGCCCAGTGCAATACAGCCTTCCACAGGCAGGGGGCAGCAGCCTCAGCCCTCACTGTGACAGCACAGGCCAGAACTCTCACATGATGAGGAAGCAGCCTGGCTTTGATATGGTGCCACCGGAGGGTAAGTCATTACTGTTGTTATGGTTACTGTCTCCAGGGAGGGGGCAGGGCTACCCACTAGTCTCCCACAGCAGGGAATGGCAGTACTGACACTCTACCACAAGGGGGCGAAAATGCCCATAGCAATCTGAACAGTGCAACATCGAGTCTTAAGAGCAATACTTTTAAATATAATTTTTTCTATATATATTTAGTCTATATATACAGATTTCTCCATGTACACACAGGTAAAAAATAAACTGTTTTGAAACCAATGTTATGCTATTTAAGTAAAACAGTAATGGGATTATTTCATTCTATTGATCACACTATCAATCCTGAACAAGCCAGGCTCTGCTTCTATCTGCAAACTACATTAACTATGTAAAGAAATTATCATCTCTTGCACAGTGCAGGGGTTTGGCATACCTGCAGGTTATCGGCATTTTTAGCCAATCCGCTGAGAGTGTCCTTCAGACAGGAAGTGAACTCCTGCTGAGAAGCTACATCAGTTCCTGTGCAGGAGAAAATACAAGATAAATACTAACAGTAGTTAACATATAGCGACACACAGACACCCCCCCCCCTCCCCCTCCCCACCCCCCTCTCTCACCCACCCCCCCCCCCCCCCCCCCCCCCCCCCCACCCCACCTCCCCCCCCCCCCCCCCCCCCCCCCCCCCCCCCCCCCCCTCTCTCACCCCCCCCCCCCCCCCCCCCTCTCTCACCCCCCCCCCCCCCCCCCCCTCCCCTCTCTCACCCACTCTCGCTGCTGCCTCGGACAGCCGGTGGAAGTGCTGCAGGAGCTCGGGCTCCTCTTGGGCGAGTTCGGCCATCGCTCTCTCCCACTCCTCCCTCGCCTGGCTGCACATCTCTCCCTCAAACAGAGACTCGAAGAACTGACTGTCCTCTAGCAAGGGCGGCTGCCAAGACAGAGCATCACATCAACATCCGCATTTTATGGGTCACCACAACCAACTTACAGGCTTGGACTTACTGGAACCAACAGGGTCTTATCAAGAAAGACAGAAGAGCAAAAGGAAGCAGCGAGGTGCTGACTGAGTGTCTGACAGACAGATCAGCGTCTCACCTTCTCCGGCTTCCCGCTGCCTGAAGCGGACGGGGCTGCGCAGCTGGCGGCCGGGGGCGCATTGTTCGTCTTCTCAAAATCATCCAGTGCGCCTGGATACGCGGGGAACACAGAAAGCGCTGAGAGGACCAGAGGGCTACACTTCAAAGTGTCTGACAAAATTACCCATGACGATTTACAATTTGGAATTTCGCAGACGCTTTTAAACCAAAGCGACTTACAATTAGTGCATCAATCAGGTTTAGCTGACTTCCTCATAGGCAAAAGATCGCAGTAGGAATGCAAATTAATTATTTACAGTACCATGCTCCTGTATATCCTGCAACAATATGATTGCTTGCATTTATTCGTTCAGCGCGCCATGACAAACTTTAAAGTGCAGGTGCTGAGGGTTACTTTGCTTGTATTTGGTTCGCTCTTTAGTCGGGATCTGATACAAATGATGCGATTTAGCCAGATATGTTCTGCCAGAACTCTTCCTGTATCCTGCAGAAAGTGGCAGGGAACCGCCGCTCACTGACACTCCCAAAATACTCTTGTAAGTCTAGCACAACGTTCAGACCAGCTCCTAAAGCACTGTATGAAACGCAGACCGATTAATACCCAGCGAAACCACCACCGGGGGCAGAGAGCCCCCCTTCCGACCTGCTCAGCTGACGCGCTGAGCCGCATTCCTGTGTGACCCGGACCTGCAGCGTGTCGCAATATCAGCCGTGTGATCCGGCGGATCGCTGCCTGCCGAACCACAAACCCAACCACATTCCCACTGAAAACCACCAAACACCGGGAGTAACTTCAAACCTACTGTCCAACAACTCATCCAGCTCAGTGTCTGGGTTTTCCGCAGGTTCCGACGATGCTGACGCCATTTTGACTTTACCCCCTGACAGCCGGCGCGTTATATTTACGTTTGAGGTGTTTTTAACATGCGGCTGCAGAAGTGCATTGTGGGAAGTGTAGGCAATTTGTTCAACTTCTGATGAGAGATGCGCCGCTTTCCTTGTCCGCACAGTGAAAATGCCTCCACTGGGGTCTGACTTTTCCCAAAGTCTCCACACACATTTAAAACGCTCCAGCACACATATGGAGTCTATACACAAGATACACAAACTTTCAATCGGATTTCTTACTGAAGTGAAAATGTATACTATTTGATTTTATTTGAATACTTTGTCGGTAAAACAAACAAAAAAGAAAAAAGTATCAATATCCACCTTGTTTTTGTTGCAGTCATTTTCTCGGGTGTTTTATGTGGGCAATATCACATTCTGTTTTTTTCACTGGATTTGGAACCTTTTGTCCTTTTTGTCCGTTACACAGACGGAGTTTCAGCTGCAGGCGTTGGTTATTCCTGAATGAATGAAATTCCTGTGAATCTGAGAACTCAGGCGGACCTCAGGGATAACTCAGGGAACGCGGCCGCGCAGCTCGCCTGCTTCTGCGCTCAGACTGCAAGGCAATGGCTCCCTCTGCTGGTCGGTTTAGGTGTCGCATTTGGCTCTCATTGAGAAGCGAAGAGGTGGACGGAGAGGGACAGAGGGTGGTGAGATGGCGTAAGAGCTGTATTTTAAATTAAAGTCGTAACAAGGCAGCAATCCCCTATTTATGCACATTTTCTGTTTTACAAATATGTAAAAATTAAAATATGTCCTGGGTGGGTAGACAGTGTGTGACCACATGTGGCACATAACTCTCTTATGGCCCAATCATACTGTAAAAGAATTCAGTGTCCATGGTGGGTCCCTGCTGTGATGTACAGCAGAGCAGCTGCGGTTATGGTGCTGGCTGCATGCCTGACTTCCTGTGTGGTGTTACAATGAAACAGAAAAGCTTTAGCTTATGGAGAGGGGTCCGCAGTCACCAGCCCCGGCGATTTTAGCGCAGTTTGTTGGGACGGTGTGAGTGGCGCTTTCAGGAAACAGGTGTGAACTCACTGTGCTCACATCAGCAGCTGCTGCTGGGTTAGCGTTACCGTTTCCTTCTTTCCTCTGTGCAATTAAACAAGATCAGTCATGTTTGCAGTTATGAGATGCTTCACTCAGAATAAACACACAGGCTTCAACCAGGAAACGAAACACTGTGAGGATGATTTGAAATTTGAGTTATTACCACATTTCATTTGTGTAGACTTTCCTGTATTGCGCAACTGAAAAACACATAGATGTGTAACATGACCATGTCAACATCTCAGTGGTGACATTATATTTCAAAATTTACAGGACAAAGTATGGTCCATGAAAAATGACTGAAAGATATGATTGTGATGTGTTTTTCCCTGTGTGTTTCTGTTACCTGTGAAATGACAGTACGTAAGGACAGTACATAAGGGTAAGCACCATCATATTTTTTCTTTGTGTAGTTTTTTTCTGTTTTTCCGTGAGTTTTTCACACCCTGTGCACGTCAGCCACATGCAGCCCTGTTCTCTCACAGAGCAGACGCTCTGCAGGCTTGGGCCTGTGACACAGCACCACGGTGGGAATTACTGCCACAACAACTGCTGTCATAAACGTTCATGTGTGCCATGAATTTCCAACAAGATTTGGCTGCAAGCTTGTACCAGCAGTGTTTACCACATAAAGGCCAGCACTCTCTGGGCTTTAGCACTGAGTGCTGAGAGCGAAATCAGGCTTCACCACAGAGCTTTTATCACTGTGTCGGGAGGGGGAAGGGTCAGAGATTGGGGAACTGAGATGCTGTCAGAATCAGTGGGCCTTGTATTTGTGCTAGAAATGGACAGTAATCCTGCTGTTCTGCCACACAGAGCCCAGAGCAGAGAAAGCTGATTCTCACATAATAGAGATCAGATTCCAGTCACTGTGTTCACCATGTCAGCTGATCCACATGTATTACAGATCAGATCAAAATCAATCAATCATTGACAGATCTGTCAATCTGACACAGCCTACAGCGCACTGTAAGACACAGCCTACAGCACACTGTAACACACACCGTACAGCACACTGCAACACACAGCCTACAGCACACTGTAACACACACCGTACAGCACACTGCAACACACACCGTACAGCACACTGTAACACCCGATAATACTCACCTTACAACATACACTGCCATGCACACTTCACAAAGACACCCTACAATACACACTTTGCCACACACTATAGTATGCACCCCAAAACACACACTCATATATCCCCTAAAATGCTCACTCTACAATACACACACAAGAATACCCACACTACATTTTACATTCTTGAGATATATGCGTTTTGCACAAATTTGCATGTTTCTTGTCTCTGAATCTGCGGTGTAAATATGAAGCCTATTTGAATAAATGTTTTTCTGCAGTTTTCTTTGACCGAAGGAATAAAATGAAACGTAGTTCGGAAAATCAAGGAGAATAAGAGACACTCAGACACACACATCTCAGTATGTAGGCTACTTTTCATTTGGTTTTGGATTTTTTAGGTATGGGTACGCGCACTTGCTAATTTATTGTAGGATTTATGCATTTTTGACGGTGCTAGTTTTGGGCTGACACGTGTTCAGACGTGGTCGTTCCTATAACTTTCAGTAGATGCGATTTTGAACTCTTTTTAAGTTGCTCTGGATAAGAGTGAAGTTTTACACTCATGATTATGGCATGGTTTTACTGAGGAGGGTGTCGGTGTTGCCGTGCTGTCGGTGTCGAAAAGTTAAAGAAAAGAACAGATAAGAGTGAAATGATGCTGTTTATAAATGTATTCATATAAGAAGCATCTGCATTCTTTGAAACAGTTTGTGTGTGTTGGGGCATCTGTCCGTTATCGCACGCCCTTTCTAACCTGGGGAACCACCGTGATCTCATACCTTAAATATTTTTCGCGATTTCCCCCGTTCTGACCCGAGACCGGAAACTCGCTATGAGTCACGAGTCGCTTTAGCCACTTTTGCGCAGTAAACAAACATCTGGTTTCCCGGGATACTGCCTCACTGTAGCCTAGCAACGTTTACAAATACAAAGAAGGCGCCACATCTTGTCGAGAATTAAAAGAAGTTGAGTAGAAAAACACAGTCTAGCATTATAATCAGTTATTTATAATATACAGCATGATATGCGCCTTAATAGTTATTAAATTTATGAAAACGGGCTCTTTTTATTAATGTATGTAGTGTACAGTGACCTACGTGCGCAATAAACAAATTTAATCCGAGCCAAATTAATTAGAGCCAAACTGGCCGTGTACTTTTTGAAAGCCGTATATACGTATGTAAAGAAAGACAGAGTTTCTGCTCTTAAACTCAGTCATTCGGCCGTAGGGAGGTGGCTGGAGCGGGGGAGGGAGACAGGGCAGGGAGGGATAAAGGAGAGAGAAAGAAGTGGAAACAACGAGCGTTTTCAGACCTAATTTGGTTAGGAAAGGGCGGGGTGGGGCAGGGGAAAGCGCTCTCCCTCCTCGTCTTCGGCAGCCATACGAAAGGAGCGGCCGTCATACAGCCACACGCCCCGTGGCTGGGAAGCTCGGTACGGAGGGAAGACGCAGAATAAGTAAGTCTGTCCACCTTAGCGAACCCTTATTTTCATTATTGTTTGCGTGGGCACAGGCGTGTTGCATTTGCACGTACTCGGACGCAGGGGGACTGGGTAACTTCTCCAGAGGCGCAGATCGCGCGGCTGGATGCACGGTGGGAGCTCGTGCCGATGGGATCGTGCGCGAGGGAGTGACTGCCGTCTCGCGCTCCTCTCCCATCCATTCCGTTCCGTTCTGTGCTGTTGTGAGCAATGAGTCCTCACCCCGCAGCTAGCTGCTTCTGCTGGTTCAATACTGTGCAGGGAGATTATGTTTCTGAGCTGATTGAGAACAGTTGCCCTGCACTGTAGGAAATGTACCTGTGTATTTGGTTTATTTACATTTGCGTTTGGTCATTTAGCATACAATCTTTTACATAGTGATTTACACGTTAGGATTAGAAACTGTGGAATTGTAAAGCCTACCTTCTTTTATTACAGATTTCTGTGACATTGTGCTGTAATTCTGTTGCGCATTTGTCCGT